>NC_138539.1:55422331-55437331 GCF_964234715.1 Podarcis melisellensis
CCCAGTATTGTCTTGTCTTGTTAGCAATTGCATTCCTAGGACATTCTCAGACATAGAATACTCTGATCACCTGATCCTTCTGAACTAGAAACACCACAGATGGAATCCTGGGACCTTCTGCATGCAGAATGCATGATCTACTTTCAAGCTCCTCCTTTTCTCTGAGTGATACTCTGTGCTAAGCCTGAACTGGTCCCACAGCCACCCAGCCAACATATGAGGCCAGAAGCAGGGCCATAGTGCATAGCCATGAGTGATCATGTGATGACAGTGTGCCGTTCTCTTGTACAAAGCTACATATTCCTTAATGGGCTATGCTCCCCAACTTCAAATTTGGCGCTAAAGGAGAAGTCTGCTTGCAACTGGTATTTCATTGTTTGTGGTTATAGATGCTTCTTTGTGACACCAAAGCTTATGGAATATGTCAGTGACATCTTCATACAGTGTGACAATGCTTACCAGGCCCTCACAGAATAACTCAAAATGACAGCGGTAGTTTCAGAGGTTAAATCACATGCTAGGAAGGCATTAGGAGCAGGGAGATCTGCCCCTAATCCAGCTTCATTCATGGAAATCAACATCTTCACTAAGTCCATGCCTTCATTTACAGCAGGAATGGGCACCTATGGTCCTCTGGATGTTGTAGCTCTCTTATCGGCTCTAGTCAACGTATGGAGAGTTCCTCATCCCTGGTCTCTAGCATCTAGTACTCTTCTCTCCATGTGTCCAATCCTCATGAAATTCTGTTGAGTGTGCCTTCCATAGCCAAGACTTCACATTCAGTAAGGTTGACTACTGGGATTCAAAGTCTTATTCTGCTATGAATTAATATTCAAAGCTGTCTAGACTCTGGAAGGTTTCAAGATGAATATCTGCTCTCCCTATTGAATCTAAAACCTGGGGAAGGTAACAATGGGCTTCATCCAGCACTTCAAATTGAACAGAGCAGGAGGTTTGGGGGGAAAGGAAGAATTGCTTGCTAACTAGATACAAATCTGTCTGGTAGTCAGATGTGGTGTTTCGGAAGTGTCCAGGTGAATTGGTGTTGTCTACCAGCACATATTCCAACCATTATCTCTGTCTCTCTCCTACTGCTACAAACTGCAAGGCAGAGACAAATGGCTGGCATACACATGCTTTCTCCAGCTGGCTTTAGGTATAAAACTTTCTGACAAGCAGTAGCAGTAAAGGGACTAAACAAGCCCTGGAGATGAACTTACGGCCTGTCAGATCTGTCCCTACCAAGATAGCTTTTAATATTTTTTTTGCTTTAATTTAAACTAAAAACAACACGGAATGATGGGCTGCTGAGATCATCTGTCACACCATCTGTGGTTTCTTAGCTGGTCCTGAACTAGAGCTAGCTAGGATCTGCTGCTGAATTGCAGTGGAGGATTTTATTAATACATCCTTCATTTATATAATACCTTTCATCCATACAGGTCCCAGAGCTCTTATATAACCATCAGGTTTGATACAGCGATCTTTAAAGAAAGAAAGAGAAAAACCTTTTGTCCTATTAATAAAGAGCTTCAAAGCTGTACATCTTGAGACTGTTTCTTTGTTTTAGCATCTTTAGATGCTTCTCCTCCATCTATACTCCCTAGAATATTTGCAGAGGCAGACAAGATCTGGAACGGGCACTTAGCATGAGTTATGAGATTCATGTCTACCACCTACGGTGCACCTACCATGGCTGAAGAACTGAAGCTCTCAAGCACCTTCAGAAGGTCCCAGGTTTCACCTCGGTACTCTCACGTCAAAACATATAGGGGCGGGTTATATATAAAATATTTGCTTATGATCAGCCTAATAATGCTATTTATTTATGGATATATTACAATTCTATCCCATCCTTCATCCTGAAGGAGCCCAAGGCAGCAAACAACCAAGCAGTAAAATAACACAATTTAAAATAGAATGAAAACATGCATTTAAAACATCTTACTAAGATCTAATCATTTCAAGGTTGCTGGGGACAGTTCCTTTGTGTCATCAAGGAGCCAAGGTGAACAGAATGTTGATGGTTTTTTTTAACTTCCTTGAAAATGTTAATAGAGGACAGACACACATCACCAGGGAGGGCATTCCACAAATGAGGAACTGCCACCAGTAATGTCCTCCATGGTTCAGTGCCATCCAGGCAACACCCTGCCAGTCATAGAGCTTGATCGGGTTGATATTGGAGGAGGTGCTCTTTTGGGTACATGGGTACATGGTTTCCAAGTCATTTAGGGATCTATACGGTAATAATAGTACTTTGATACTTTAATAGTACTTTGAACTGGGCCTGGTAGTTCACTGGCAGCCAGTGCAACACTTCCAGGACCAGTGACATCACCAGGCTGTTCCACCCAACAACCCATTTTTGTACTAGCTGCAGCCTCCAGATGGTCTTCCATGGAAGTCCAGGGCCTTCTGGCAGTTCATTGCAGTATTCTAAGTAGGTCAGTAGAGCATAGGCAACTGAGGCCAAGGTCTTTGACATCATCCAAGGGGAGTTATTCTGCAGCTACCCCAACTTCAAGTTGCTTTTGTATATTGCAGTTCAGTGCTTATTTGGCAGCTGTGTAGCACATTTTTATTTAGGCAAGCCTAACAGATTGAGGTTGAATCCTGACAAGGCAGAAGTACTGTTTTGTGGGGACAGGAGGTGGGCAGGTATGGAGGGCTCGCTGGTTCTGAATGGGGTAACTGTGCCCCTGAAGGACCAGGTGCACAGCTTGGGAGCCATATTGTGACTTCGTGCACATGAGCATAGTCACTGTTCTTCAACATGCTTAACTATCTCCTTACAAATTAAACCATCTTAGTAGATATGGTGAACAATCCCCTTAGTAGATATGGTGAACAATGGGTTCGTACTTTTTCTGACATCCTTATACAGTATTTGAAAACTTCCAGCACATTGTGTGTGTTGTTGTTGTTGTTGTTGTTGTTGTTGTTGTTGTTTGCTAGCTACAGTGATTTTTTCAGAATAATCAAAAAGCACCTTCAGGCATTTGTGTTCTGCTCAGCTGGCACCAAAAGTGGCAAAAATTACATCCAAAGCTTAATCCTGATCTGACAGGAGTGGATGTGTAGCACAGAAGGACTTGGATTTTCCAAGTAAGCATGACTGGAAAATCTGCCAAAGAGGGGGAAATGGACAGGAACAGGATGGATACACTATTTTAGCTTCCCTTCCTCAAAGTACTGTGATTGGAGATGCCTGTTAAATCATTTCATCTGATTAGGTAGCCAAACCTGTTAGTCATACAAGAGCTTTCCTTGCCCTTTCTCCTCCTCCTCCTGGCATTTTCCATATATGGCAAGCTTGAGGTGAAAGATTTTAGTTTTTGCAGACCCATTGGGTTGCATGTTCCATTGGTGCAAAAATGCCTCCTTGTGCAAGAGAATGTCCTCTTCCAAATCTGTTCTTGGATTTCCTCCAATCCTCCAAAGCACATATGGGGAAGACAAGTTCAAGGGTGGTAAATGGCGTTGGTAAAGTTGAAGGCCCAGTAAGGAGGGGTCTGGAAAGAAACCAATTATCATGCGTATATCCTTCCTCATTTGTATAATGCTAATAATTAGCACAATCCGTAAATATTGACTTAGATGCTGCCGAGTCTCCTTCCCCTTGTCCCCCTAGATTGGAAACTGGCAATATAAAACGTCTAAGATTAAGCTGTAATTGAGGTTTGTTGGAGAGAGGTTTCTCACTCTTGTCCTAAACATACACGCATAATGTGGATAATCTGTAGCATTCAGTGTGTGTGATTTAAACATTGCGTTGATGTTTAAAGGGGAGGACAGCTGATGCATGTGATACTGTGATATAGCATCAGTGTCACCGCTATAGGAAAGCTGAGTTAACGACTGGAGTGTAGTTGTGCTTTTTTTGCTGGAAGAATGCTAGCATGCTGCTATATCCATGCTGAGATGAAGTAGCTGGGCCTGGATGTGTATCATTAAAGCAGACCCAAGAGGCACTCTCTGAGCCAGCTGCTTAGCCCCTAAAACATATGTCATACCCTTCAGCAGTTCATCAGTACAAAAAAAAGGGCTTCCATCTCACAGTACTTGACCTTGTTAGCCTCACAGGTGTCAATGATATTTTTGACAGAGGCTGCAGCTCAGATATGCACATTACAATCGGCTGAAAGGAGCGTGGGCTCCTTTGCAGTGCAATTGCCGCACAAACCCCACTTCCTTTGATAGGCTTTTAGATTCCCAGCGATCAGAGAATTCCTGTAGCGGCAGATGGGCTAATAGAAGACTGCAGTCTTTCAGGACACAATGGATGAAGGAGAGAGAAGAGTACAGAGTGCTCAATAGCTTGGTTCCCTAGGCACTGGGGAATAGTAGTAGTAGTAGTAGTAGTAGTAATAATAATAATAATAATAATAATAATAATAATAATAATACACCCATCAGACTGGGTTGCCCCAGCCACTCTGGGCAGCTTCCAACATATACAAAAACATAACAAAATTTCAAACATTTTAAAACTTCCCTATACAGGGCTGCCTTCAGATGTCTGCTAAAGGTTGTATAGTTACTTATCTCCTTGGCAGCTGATGGGAGTGGCATTTTCTGCCACTCCACTCCCACCTCTCCATCCCCCAAAAGACTTTACTGAGATGAGGAGTTCAGGGTTCCCCAAGACTCAAAAGAGAGATGCTCTGCATGAAAGGGGAAGGCAGGCAGAGTAGGGAGGATACTTCAGGAAAGTTACATTGAATACAGCCCTTTATCGCTGTTCTAAAATACCAGCACCATGTTGAAGACTTTCATAGGAGAATAGGAATGTTTGAAGATCATAGAATTGTAAGGTTGAAAGGGACCCAAGGGTCATCTAATCCAACCCCCTGCAATGCAGAAATCTCAGCTAAAGTATCCATGAGAGATGGCCACCCTACCTCTGCTTAAAAGATGGGCATGGGGCTGAATCTACCACTCCCTCAGATCTGCAAACCCATCAAGTTTCATGGTCAGGCTAACTCTAGTGGTGTGGGGAAAATTCCCCTTGGGGGTTCAAGCACAGAGGCTCACACCAAAGTCAACCAGTCAGCTTTATTCAGCAATGCACTACTGGACAGAGAGCATTTCCATCAGGACACACACTGTATAGACAAATATATGTCATCCTAGCTGTTTATCCTCTACCCAATCACTTTTTGCCACCACAGCACTTTGCCATCTGTCATCCAAGCACACACCATGAAATACAGTAAAAATGGGTTGAGTAAGTTGTATGTGCCAGAACCCTCCTTGTACTCTGCATGGATTTGTTTTCCACTTTAACAGTCAGCTGCTGATTTCCCCTTTAACTGGTTCTTGCCAGCCTTGTGGTCAGGTGTCATTTTTGCTTATGTGACACTGGCCTCATTAACAATGGGCCTAACAGTAATTCCACCTCAGCAGTTAAGGGCCATTTTGTGGAAACTAAACAACTGGCCTTTTGTGGAGGCAGGATCTATGGTATCTATTTTGATTGTGTTATTTGGGTCCATGTTATAGCGATATTCTTTCCCCCTAAGTTATGAGTGATCCTAAACAACGGATAATGCTTTGCGTTTAGTTCCTTGTGTGCACATTGCAGAGTTCCTCCTCCTCCTCTGGGAGCCTACATGCTGACACAGCACCCGTTTCCTGGCCTAATTTTATAAACTGTTCAGCCGTGCTGTTATTCACTGTTTTCTTTTAATTATGTATTCTTGTTAACCTCTTTCCCCATTCAAAGTTGCTGATTGTGATTGACATCGAGTATTAATTAAGGCATATAATTTATGACACTAGAGATTGAAATTAATAAGTGACAATACAATTACATGGCTTGCCTAATTGTCCTTCAGTACTATAGAGATTGACACTTTTGGCCGCATTCAAAGTTAAAAGCTCTCTCTCAGGCAATGCAGCTGAGTGCAATCACAAACAAATGGAAAGTAAACAGCCCTTTGTAAGGAGCAGACTTTCCGGGGAAATATTATATTTGCTGTGTCTTTGATTTTATCAGATGGCTTAATCTGCATCCTCGGGTCAATTTCAAAATTAAATTTAGGAGATAACATTCCATTTGTTGTAATTGCTGATCTTCCTAATTGATTTCCCCCCTATTCTGCTATTAAGCTCCTAAATACCAGTAGTGATTATACCAATATTATTTTAGGATGATTATGCAATTACTGAGAATTTCTTTCTGCATCGTTTTACACAGCTACCCAAAGAGCAATATCTGTGTGTGCATGCATTACAAAAAAATTCTTTTGCGCGAGATTGGGAACAGGAAATGTCAGACTGGTTACGTTTTCACAAGGGGGAGTTGCGCTTATGACTTGCATTGCATTCCTATACATGCATCTACTCAGAAGAAATTTTCATTGATTTCCATGTGACTTGCTCTCAGGTATGAAAATTATCAGAGTGAGGCTATAAGGGGAAATTGTAATACCTGTTAATTAAGAACGATGCATGTTGTGAACGGGGGGATCAGAAAAAGTGTCAGATCAAAACAAAGGCCTACCTAGTCCAACATCCTGCTTGCCTAAGGGAAGTCCACAAGAAGGATATGATGTCAGCCGGTTCTCCCCATGATTCTGAAGATAGCATAAAGCCATAATGATTTAGTGACCATTGAAAATAATCTCTTCCATGAATCTGTCTCAAGCCATCTGACTGGTGGCCATTGATTGCACACCTTCTGGTTAGGCATGGTGGAGGACTTCAGTATCCGATTCCTTTTCTAATTGAGACTGCTCTTTCTCTCTCTTACCAGGTCATTACTTTGGGGCAAGGGCAATAGAAGTCCAGGGTAGTGGGTTCTTTGGAAGTGTTGGGATCAAATGCTTGCACAGGCATTGTGCCACCGTGTGCCATTCACTTGTATGACTTGCAAAAGCCCAACCAATTTCAGGAATGCTTGTTCACCCCTAGCCCCAACTGCAAGAGTAGTTCCATCTGCCCCAACCCAGTTGAGGCTTGTCCAGGAGCTTGTAGCCATCAGCTATCAAAGTATATTCAGCAACCACTTTTAGGCATCAATATTTGCAGAAGACTTAAGAAAATGTTGCTGCCATATCCAAAGGCTCTGTTTGCAAGTGAGCAATGTTTAAAAGCAGAAGCACATTGACATGCCAGAGCTCTAATTTTTACTCCCTGGTTTTGGGTGCATTTGAAAAGAGCTTAGGGACGGCCCAAGAGGTGAGCCTGATCACATGGAGCATTCTCAGAGTTGTGCTGCAAATTCCTGGCTCTTGCTGCTGATACAGGACTGGAAATTCTCTACGCAAGAGTGCACATCAAAACACAGAAGTATTATTGGGCAGCCTGGATGTGGTGTGAAACAGTCCCAAGGCCCAAACAAAAAGTGATGCTAAACACACCATTGCTTTTAAAAAAATTGAAAGCAAAAATGAAGGATCCCTGGTTTTGTTAGAATTTCAGCATGCACAAAAGAAATTTAACTCTTTCCTCCTTCATTGAAGTCCCAGTGATAATAACACACACCCCCAACACACACCTGCTATTTGTCATGGTATCTATGTGGAGTTTATTTTCTGTTTGGTTGTATGTTGCTTTGGTTGCCCTGAGCAAGATAAAACAAGTAACATTTTTAAAAACAGAACCACAAAAACAGCAAGTATAGGGGCAAATATTCACTGGGACCATGACCATGCAAGAGTTAAACCTCCTCTGCCTACACACCATGTTCCTGATTAAAAATCACCCTCTCTCCACATCTGCTATTTACTGCTATTTAAAATAATGTGTGTCATAGCGTTCTGTGTATAAGATGAGGGGGTTTTTAATGCTAAAATAATGATTTAAAATTTGGGTTGCCTTATACACAGAAAGTGCTGAGTGGGGACTGGGGATTGGTTGCTGTCACAAGCAGGAGATTGACAGTGGCAGCAGTGCAGGTGATTCATTGCTGTGGCAAGGGTTTTTGTTGATTGGCTGCTGCGGCAATTGGGTGGGCGAATGGTGGCTGCTAGCTGTGAGTGGTCAGACGATTGGTGGCTTCTTTGTTGCATGCGATAGGAAGCATTGGTCAGGCAGGTGAGTGATTTTCGGCAACTCCTCCCAAAAAAGCTCAACAACTCTGGACAATTCCCCCTCCTTTTCTCAATTTTGAGTCCCCCAAAATAGGGGGCATCTTATACATGGGGGCGTGTTATACACGGAAAAATACGGCAAGTTCCATAGATTCATTTAGTGTCACACTTAGAAGAGGACATGGCCGGCTGGAGAGGGCATGGGGTTATCTCCATGTCACTCAAGATGCACTTACTTGGCTATTAGCCACTTTATCAATGGCTGCTAGCCATGTTGCCTATGTTCTACCTCCATCATCAGAGGCAGTAGGCCCCTGAATATCAGGTGCTGAGAATCACAAGTGGCAGAGTGCTGCCATACTCCGGTCTTGCTTTGGGGTTTCCTGAGGGCATCTGGTTGGCCACTGTGAGAACAGGATCCTGGACTCAATGGGCCACTGGCCTGATCCAGCAGGTTCGCCTCACATTTTCTGGAGACAGAAGCAGGAGACTTCCACAGCACACCTGTTGCCGGTGGCTTGTGAGCAGCGCTCTTTTCCCATTTTTCTTTGCCGTCAGCATGGTTGCACTATGTCTACAGGTCACTTGTTGGAACAATTTTTGCCGCCACTGCAGCTGCTGCTCCCCATCTTCACACAGGAATAAAAAATAATCAACATGCAGGATGTGAACATTCATGTGGTATGGCTTTTCATTTTTAATGGAAACAGCAGAGATCAATAAAGCCCAGAAGAAGAAGGTAACAGCTCTAAGCAGCCTTGTACCGAGGCTGTAATCCTGATGAATAATGTTGCTGTCATAACAGCAGGGATAATTTAATGCTGACACTTAGCAGCATGATAAATAGCTTGTCAGACATAGGCAGTGACAGAGTCAAGTGAAACTGCCCATGACAAGTTCTGAAATATTAATCTTCTACTAGACTGTGACTGTGCTGATGGGGTAGCAGTGTATGGAAGACCAGGAGGGGAGACACTTAGTAATATAAACAAATGTACTTTTAAAGCAGAATGCTTTTATCGCTTAAAGATCCCTGCCTCTAGAAGTACTACTGCTCACATTTTTTTTCTGCAGAAGAACGTCAACTTATTCACTGCCATAAACTTTGGACCAAACTCTTGCTTACGTTGGTGTCATTATTAGTATGTTTGGGACATGTCATTCCAGCTATGCAAAAGGATTCACAAATGTTACATCAGCCACGGAGCTTCCGAATAATTCTGTGTGTGTGCATGTGTGTTGGAAGGGACCATGAGGGTCTAGCCCAACCCCCAATGCAGGAATCTCAGCTAGATCATACATGACAGGTGGCCATTCAATCTCTGCTTAAAAACATCCAAGGAAGGAGAGTCCATCGCCTCCTGAGGGAGACTGTTCCAATGGCTTCTCAGATATTAGGGTGTTGTGCAGAATAATATTTAAAATGATCCCACATACATAAATACGGTCATTATTATTATTATTATTATTATTATTATTATTATTATTATTATGTCATTTTAAAAAGTCAAAACAATTATAATGGCATAAGAAGACAAGAAAAGTTTTGACCTGTTACCAAAAATATAAGGCAGTTGGTGCCAGTAATGCATTAGGTGTTGCACAGTTGGGGCACTGCGACACAGATGTCTCTCCCTCAGTGATGTATAATGTTTATAAGGTATTTTAAGCAGCACCTCCTCAGCAGATCTTAAGAGGTGGAGAACTCCAACTGAGCAATAATATGGTTTAGAGACTGGAAAAACGAGAAACCACTTGCCACTTTTAAGTTCAATTCTCCATATTTCCACATCAGTTTGCCAAAAAGTTTTCTGAGTCTTCTTGAAAATTCACCAGCATTTTAGTGTGAATTTCTCCTAATATGCAGAGTTTTGTGTGTAATTTTGCCAACCATACACATTTTCCAAAGAATTTCCCCCTACCTAATATGCATTATATGCATTAAACATTTATACATTAGGTTCAATAACATATCCACACCTGACACTAGCACATACATTTTTGTAACATTACTTGATTGGAAAACTGAATTGCAAAATTCAGAGAAGTGCAGATTTAGAAGAATGGTTGTGTTTCAGCCTACATAGTGTTTTGCAAAGTGCAGATTAGATAGGTTCACCTTTAAATGCAAATTGAATTGAATTTCTCCCCTATGACTAAAAGTGCCCCACATGGATTGAGGAGGCTGCCCATGGCTAAAATCAATGTTATATGAACTGGGATTTCTTTATATTGCACAAGGAAGAACAACATTGATTTGGGATGTGGTTGTTGTTGTTGTTGTTGTTACTATTATTGTTATTATTCGCCATTTTTTTTGCAATGTTAACCCTTCTCTATCAATTAATGAGAAAAGAAATTGCATTCAAAAAATATTAAAGAAGAGTAAAAATTTTGTTAAGGTTCTTATGGTTGGTGTGCAGAGTTTTTCATGCACTTCATTTACCTTTGAGGGGCTTTTAGAGGGTTTCTGTGAATGCCATTTATTTCATTCTACAAGCAATCTCTCTTGAGGTCTGAATTTTGCAGGCTTCATAAGGGTGCTATCACTCTTTTAAGGATCTAAATGCAATAGGAGTGCTATACAAGCAAATGAATGTGAATAAGTGGTCTCATGCATGCATACTTGTGAATCCATTGCATTTTGTGGGACTTAGAGGTACTTGTAGGAAAGAAGATTAAGAGTTGCATCCAAGGACTCTCCTTATGTGGCAACAGAAAGGGATTGGGACAATTTAGGCTACATGCGCAGAAGTGTCAATAATGAATAACAATGAATGAATTGGTTCAAAAAGCATATCTGTTCCTAAACACACATACAAATATTAGCAAATACATAAAGTTTTGAATTAGGACCACCAAAACGAGCATGTTCCATGCTAATGAACCCTGTGGGCCAATTCAGGCATGTAAGTCATTCCTTTGTCTAAATATGCATTATGGGAACTGTAAACATCCATGTGAAAGAAAGAGTTGTGAAGCACAGACTTGAGTTACTAAGGCATATCTTGCCTTAAATGCAAACACAGGAATGGCTACAGACCTGCTATAACAATATATCTGAATTCCAAGTCTAACATGAGTTGGTTGTCCATTTTGCATTTGCATTCAGTTCCATCAGGCTTTCTCCTGTGAGCTAAATGTAATCAAATTATTCATTGTCTCTTGTTACTTGAAGGAAATAAGTTGTACATTAGAACAAGTGTGAATATACTTTTCACAAAATGGCTGCCTCAGACTAAGCCCACTCAGGGGATTTAAATTACATATCCATTTATAGATAATATTTATCAATACAAGGTTTAATTAGAAAAAGAAATCATCATGTTGCTGTAAACATTTTCCCCATCCGTTTATTTTAGAAGAGCATTTTAGGTCAACTTTGACATTCTTCCTTAATTAGGCAGCTCAAGCCCTAGGTGTAATGATCTGTCCATAGCTTTTGCAAATTGATTTATCCTTCAATGATAGCTACTGCTGCTGACTTAAATGTCAAATAGAAATTGCTTTATTTTGCTTCCTCTCTTTGCTTGCTTTTGTTTTTGCTTTTATTACATTTCAGGGAAGGAAAGATTTGCTATAACTTTAATTCAACTGTGGAAAAAGTTTGTACCATACCAATTGTGCTTCCATGCTGAACTTAGTGGGAAAGCTTGGATTTGGAAGGATGAGTCTATATTACTAACATGGCTTTCTGAATTTTTTCAAAGCTCTATAGCTTCTGGGTAGCAGAGGCAGATTTAGGGGAGTGCAACCAGTTTGCCTGCAATGGTCACTGAACTGAGAGGGCACCACAGGAAGTTTCACAGCAATGATGTACAACGGAAGGTGAGAGGTGGGGGGATGCAGCAGTTTTTGGCATTGCACAGGGCACCACTGAAATTTAAAAGCCCATCACTGTGAGTAGTGATGAAACGGGGTATATAAATTTAATAAATAATAAAATAAATCACGTTGCTTGCTAGGAGTACTTCATTCATCTTTGTTTGTTGCTGAATGTTCTTCTGAGATTTCTGATACTTCTCAGACAACTCTGCTAAGCCCAACTTCCAAAGCTCCCCCCCCCCCAATGATAAATACTTTTCACACTTTCAGTTTAGGCTTCTCCATTCTATAATGTCATGAAATTGACTACTACAGACACCATTAAAAAAAAAATTATATTCATGGAGACAGCTGTATCATTAGTTATAATGAAACTTCCATGTTCAAAGGCAGTATATCATCAGAATCTGGGAACAATCTGCAGAACACCTATTACTATCATGCTTTGTGAGTTTCCTTCCTAATAATATCTGACTGCTCACTGTCAGGGACAGATTGTTGGCTTAGATTGGTTTTGGTCTGATTCAGCAAAGCAATTCTTATATTGTTATGACTTCAGAAATGTACCAATGCTACTTATGAATAGATAAATAAGATAAGATGGGAGCAAGATGCTGCACAAACTGTATTTTGGATCTAGAAAAAGAATGTTGAGTATTAATTGCAGATTAAATTACTAATTTTGCTGAATCGAATAGTTACTAGGCAAAGGGTAACTGGAGTGGAATCTATACACATATAAAAAATGCTGCGGAAATGCTTTTAAAAACGTTTTGAAAAATACATTGAATTTGGCATACCTCATTTTCGCCATCTAGTGTCACATTTGTATATTGCACTTTACAACACATTTAAAATGTTTTATTTGCAACTGTATAGCTGAGTCGGCAGCTTGGTTCTAAACCTATATAGATAACCATTCTGGTCAGCTATACATAAGAACAACTTTTCCCCTCTCCATCATAATATCAATATATTCTTTTCCTGTATTTTCAATATCCATCACTGCAATGGACCAGTGGTTTAAGATTTTGGTACTCATCAGTTTTTATTTAGATAGAACGCTTACTAAGTTGTTCTGTGCCTTCTCGCAGCTAATGATAATACTGTCACATATGCTTATGCTCAGTCTAAGCAAAGAACTGAGTCACAGCACTGAAGACTATGTAATTAGATCAGCAGGAATGCTAAAATTCAGTGCAAGAATTTACAGTTCTGTACATGATGGGTGGTACCCATTGAAGTAGTTCTGTTAGTGCAAGAATTTCTATTTGTGCAATGGAACATTCCCCCCCCCCATTCCTGCACCATTCCCACAATTTGCTCAATAAAATAGGTGGAATACCCCCCCATAGATTTAGGGGGTGTATAAGGAGGGGAAGTGGAAGTTCCAGCCAGAAATCATTGTGATTTGCATACTGCCCGCTGTTACTATAGTGTTACTATGGAAGGAGATTTTTTTTTACAAGATTAACATGCCCCGGCCATTCCTGCCACTGTACTTCCAAGGGACTCATTTTGTGTTTGTCTTGTCAGACTTCTGTGATGAACTGCTCAGTATGTGGTTGACCAGTGCTTGTGACTATAGCTCCTTATGGATCAAACTTAAGTCACTATATAGCAAGGGAGTGGTTGTGGTGCAAAGCCAGACTCCAAGTGTATGAGGCTCAAATAATATAGTTGTGTATGTCTGATATTACTTTTATGTAGTTACATTGTCCAAATGGGAAAATTCAGGGAAAAGCAAGGGGGAAATATATTAGATATACAATTCATTGTATTGTATGTGAAATCAAATATTCACCATAATAAATAAACACTAGCAATGTAGACATTTGGAAAAATAGCCTAAACATGATTTTGATAAAACCATATTTTTAGAATACCAAACTGATTTAATGTTCTGATCAATTCAGAAAAAAATAGGGTTCTTATCAGGAGTTACACGTAACACAAAAGAGGTTTCAAAGAAATAAGATTCAAATAACAAGTGATCTCTTTATTAAGGCTATTCTGAATAAAGCATATAGATAAAGTTTTTTTCTGTAGAATTACAGATCAGATATTTAAATATGTAATAAATATTGGTAAACTACCTATGCTTTTATGATTAACTACAGTGGCACTAGATTAAAGTGGGTGCTATTGTGAAACATATACTGTATGGATGTTTAAGCAAGTAGCTCTGCTTGAACTTGTCAAAAATAAAATTGAAACCAGTGTGGACATCTCAGTGTAGTCTTTGGTGGATGCTGGGGAAAAAGGCATAGATGGTCTTTATAAGATAATAAATTTTCAGTTGGTTCACGTTGAAATGATTTGACAAGGACAGAATGTTTGTCCCTGGTTATAAAGATTGGAACCTGCGTATAGAAACCTAAATTGATTTGATTCCAAACTCCTCTTATCTTAAAATGTTTAGAAATAGGAAAGTTTTTTTATGATTTATTGCTTGAAAGCCATAAAGTCTCTTGCTGACAAAATGCAGTTGTGATGTGCGCCTGTTAACCCCATGTTCTGCCAAGTGGCTGTAAATCCAGCCCCCTCCCCACATAGTATTTTTAGAATTAAATGAAAGAAGATTTGTATCCATAATCCTGACTTGAATTGAAGCACCCAGTGCCTTCACGAGGAAATTAAATAATCAAAGCTGGACATCTGGGGCCCTGTGCTGTACTAGGTTTGTGGGAATGCCTGGGACCAGCTTGAAACACCTCTCCCTGAGTTTCTTTTAAGAATAATGGTCTGAATCCAGAGAAAATGTGAGGAGAACTCGACTAGTTCAACGTGGTTCCCATGGCTATTCCAGCTATAGCCTTCTGTGCCCTGAAATACTCTCTTGAAGGTTGACTGCAGTGTGTGACTGAAGCAGATCAAGGAAACTGGAAGAAGTCAGCAGGGTGCGTCTCTGAATCCATCCTATTGTTAATCTTTAGGACATGAACTGATTTTCACCAAAGAGAGTGAGAGAGAGGGAAATGCCCTTGAGATAGTTACAGATTTAGGACACTTGAGATTCTGCCAGATTTAGGGCAGTGTGGGCGGTTCCCATGCACAGGATGCCAAGCTGAGGAAGTTAACAACAACAACAACGGTACATATAATTTTGTGGGTACCTACTGAGAAGATCCATTAA
>NC_138539.1:55442331-55472331 GCF_964234715.1 Podarcis melisellensis
TAGCCCTAGTTTCTTGCAGGACTCAGACAGTTTCCAAGTCCACTCCCCCCTCCGTGTGGAGAAAAGCAGCTAAAGAGGTGATTTTGTGTAGGGAAAATGACCTAAGGGGAAGACAAACTTGCCACCCTGCCAGTGGTACACTCAAACCTCCAACCTCCCACAGTTATTTCTCATTTTAAAACAAAAAGTCACACAGGGTTGCACACAATGTGTAGTTTGGTCCCTGAGCCTCAGAAGACTACGCTATGCAATAATGTACTCCCAACAAGTTTTGATCATTTAACCAAACCTCTGAGACCTAAAATATATCTATATATGGTGGCACTGAGTTTGAAAACTGAGGTTTTTGAAGTTCTAAGTTTGTGATTTAAAGACAGAGATTTACTTCCATATTTAAGAATCTGAAGCGGGGAAACCCTGACAACTGGGTTTGATGACAAATCAAATGGGGTAGATAGATGGATGGATAGATGAATGGATGGGAGAGGAAGACAGAAGAGGAAACGTAGATTCATTTTTAAAAGTATAAAGAACTATTTCATTGTCCCAACAGGTCATTTCCTGGTTGATACTGATAAACTGTTTTTCAGTGTCTCCGAGGACAGATATGAGTCCCCATACATATCAATAGAGAAAGCAAATATTGTGATATAGATGAGATTGGCACAGTTAGGTCCACCCGCAACTGACATACCACAAAAAACAAATCTATAGAGTTATTGCTTTCTTCCCCCCGTAGAAAGGAAAAACAGGCCAGTGAGCATGCTCAGTGAATCTGGAATGCTGAGCTCTGCTGGGGGAAACTTAAGGAAAAACGGGTGGGGAAGAATGGAATGGAGTGGCTTGACAGTAGCACTAGGCACTGCAAAGTTAATTGTAGTCTACCACTTTAAAATATTAAATTCCTATATTGGAGACTTGAATAAAGTGGTTTCTTATGTTCTTTCCTCATTTAGCAAAGCTAATCAGAAGCTTGTTCTAGGGAGTTCAAAGAAAATTGAATGACTATTCTAACAGAACTATTTATATATAAAAAGGAGGTGTTGTTGTTGTTGTTACCACTATTTTAAATTCCATTCTCAAACTCCTTCTCTTCCTCATTCACACTTAAGACGCTTCCTCTTCCTTATTGCACACCTTCCTTTCACTTCACCAATCCCTTTACTCACTGGTTTTGGCAGGCCAGTGGAAAATGAGACCCACAGCCCAGTGGAAATCTGGAGTCTGTTGCTGCTTTCGTATCTCTTACCCACCAAATCTAAATTGTAAGAAGGTGTTGGGTAAGCCCTTTACTTAAAAACACCAGGTCCTCTTCAGAGAGCAGTGCACGGAGGCCAACATCGCCCTTAACCTTTTAAACTTGGTAGTCCATCTACTACAGCAACCTTCTGCAACTCTGTGTCCCCCAACTTAACCTCACCATTGCTTCAGCTGTCTGGGAATGTTGGGAATTTTAGTGCAGCAACACCTGGGCACCCAAGGCTTCTGGAATTAAGTCAGGTAATAGAGTGCAGAGGTAGGCTTGACGTAAATGCCATAAGAAGCCCAACACCTTTTAACCACATTCAGTTCTTCATCAGAGGATATTTCATAGAATTGTAGAGTTGGAAGGGACCCCAAGGATCATCTAGTCCAGGCACATCCAACTTCGAGTAGGGTGTGATCTACAATCCAATATCAAAAACTGGCAGTGATCTACCCCCCTCCGAAGTCATTTAAGTTAAATAAATAAATAAATCTTTATTTCACAGATACCGTAGTTGTGTTTGGATATCGTCATGACAGATCCAAATAGTTGTTAAATGGACAAGTAACTACAGTGGTACCTCGGGTTAAGAACTTAATTCATTCTGGAGGTCCGTTCTTAACCTGAGGTACCACTTTAGCTAATGGGGCCTCCCGCTGCCGCTGCGCGATTTCTGTTCTCATCCTGAAGCAAAGTTCTTAGCCCGAGGTACTATTTCTGGGTTAGCGGAGTCTGTAACCTGAAGCGTCTGTAACCTGAGGTACCATTGTAAACGAGTGAGAAAAGTCAAACTATATTTTTATTTTAGTTTACACAGATCTGAGGAGCCAGTCGGAGTGTGCCAGGCTTCTCTGTCTTTCCCCTACTATTGCTTTAAAATCACAGCTGACTTCGTGTCAGCATCCCCACGCCCGTCCTCCACCTCTCTTTCCCCTACTGTCGCATTAAAGGCTTTCCCTCGCTCCAACTCATGGAGCGCTAAGGGGGCTTTCCTCCATGTGTGTGGGGGGAAGGAAGGCAAGCTGGCTTCAGAAGGAGGAAGGAGGAACTCAGGCTTGCATGAGATTGGTGGCAGCAGCGGCTACTGCTGTGTCTAAAGCTGCGGAGAAAGGCTTTTTGACCAATATCAGCCCCAGGATCTCCGAGTCAATCGCGATCAACATCTTGGACATACTTGATCTAGTCCAATCATCTGCTATACAGGAATATGTAGCTGTCCTGCAACCCTGGAGTTATCAGCACCACGTTCTAACCAACTGAGTCCAAAGAAAAAGTGTCTGAAGACCGGTATCACATAATGTTTGTTTTGATCTTCAGTTTTTTCATGACCTCTGTAGTAATTTCCCCCCCATTCTCCACCCCACAAAACTGTAATTTTTTTTAAAAAAATGAAAATCTATACATTCTCCTTGGAGCCATCTATCTGGGCTACCAGTAAATGTCCTAATTAGCAATCTGCACACAAGTCTTCTCCAATTTATGTATATAGATACGCTACCTGTCTGTATAATAGCAGTAACAATACAGTCCTTGTCCTGGTATTCAAACCGAGATGATCTTATCTCCTGTAAAACAAGTGCTAGTGTAAACTAAAGGCATTCTCTTTCCCTAAGCTGCCAGCCACCCAAAAAGGTCAGGAAGCTCATTTTCCTCGAGTCGCAGCCAATAAAACTGATACCAGGGTGGGAACATCCAAATAAACATCCACAATAATTTTTGCATAGATGTAAAGCGACACCGGAATTGAGATGCAATTATTTCGCATTTATTGAGGAAGGAGATGGCTTATTTGGTGTGTCAAGGATTTCCTCCCTTGAGAGGCAGAGAAAGCAGTCACCGAAAGGTCTAAACTTTTATGATGTGTCTACATGGTGGCAGCATTTAAGCAGGTATTCCTCCCCACTAACCATCATGTGCACGATTTGCACCAAATTTAAAGCCATTTCAAAGCAACCCTTGTGGGACACTTTAGGCCACAGTTTACAGCAAATGAAGATTCAAAACGAGCAAAAAAAGCATTTCATTTAATGAGGGGAATTAACTGCGCTCTACTGTAGGCAACAGTAGTTTTCTGTGTTTGGGATGCAAAGTCAACTGAACCTGAAAATCTAATTTGATAAGGCTGTGGCTGTCTGGCTTTGTCAAATAAGGAGCATGGAGTTAGGAAAATGAAGGCACTGCTTATTTCTTCTTTTTAAATATAGAATCTGTGGTAATGCTAAACTATTGTGAACATGGGTCCTATTTTGCTAGTCCTACTTCTAGCACAGTACTAATTTTTTGGCTGCAGGTAGTGTTTTACAACTGTGTCACAACTATACCACAAAATTTGATGGCAAGTTATACATTTAAGGAAATTTTATTTAAAAATAAATATTGTGCTAGTTTTTTTCTTTTTTAGTTTTCTTCTGCAGAAGTAAAACCTAGACCTAAAGGTATTTCTATTTTTTTTTTTTTTTGCACTAGCTTGAAGGGGACATGGGTGGTGCTGTGGTCTAAACCAGTGTTTCCCAACCTTGTGCCTCCAGCTGTTTTTGGACTACAATTCCCATCATCCCTTGCCACTGGTCTTGCTAGTCAGGGATGATGGGAGTTGTAGTTCAAAAACAGCTGGAGGCACAAGGTTGGGAAACACTGGTCTAAACCACTGAGCCTCTTGGGTTTGCCGATCAGAAGGTCAGCAATTTGAATCCCCACAATGGGGTGAGCTCCCGTTGCTCGGTCCCAGCTCCTGCCAACCTAGCAGTTTGAAAGCACACCCAAAAGTGCAAGTAGATAAATAGGTACCACTCCGGCGGGAAGGTAAACAGCATTTCCGTGTGCTGCTCTGGTTTCCAGAAGCAGCTTAGCCATGCTGGCCACATGACCTGGAAAAACTGTCTGTGGACAAACACCAGCTCCCTCGGCCTGTAAAAAGAGATGAGCGCCGCAACCCCAGAGTCGTCTGCGACTGGACTTAACTGTCAGGGGTCCTTTACCTTTTTAACCCATAGAAAGATCCACCAGGATGAGTGGGATTAGCATCCAGCACATCTCTGGCTGAGCCAGGAGGTTCCTGGCGCAGACCGGCTATGCTGGCATAGCTCCCCATCTTCAGTGCAGTGGGAAATAAGCCAGCATATCTCTCCCATCCTGGCTGGGCAAGGGTCTGATGGAGCTTACCCTGGTGTAAATCATGAAAGGGGGTCATTCCAGGGGCAGGACAGGGGGGAGAGGGAGTTAGGCAGGACCCTAAGGCTGTTCAGCATGGTCACATGACCTGGGAACTGAGAGTAAAATTAAGCTGGCAGAAAGGGTGGTGCCATTCAAACTCTATTTAAAGGCTTAGGCAATAGTGTTTGGATCTGATGTACTTTATTCTAGTTTAGCTTTACACCAGCTTTATGACAGCCTCTTGGGTATAGGATTGATCCGTTCTTTTTTAAATATCAGATTAGAACCAGGAAGAATAAGATTCAGGCAGGTAGCCGTGTTGGTCTGACACAGTGGAAATATCTAAAAAATATACAAAAAATAAAATAAAATTGTCCAGTAGCACCTTAGAGAGCAAGAAGAATAAGGTCACTACTTCTTAGCCTCATAGGACATTTGTGAAAATAAAATCGGAAGAAGCAGGAGTAGGAATGAGATAGAAGTTTGATTTGGTTCACACTAAAAGGCAAATTTATCTAATTTGCACTTTCCAAAGCAATGTACAAACCAAAATATATCCAATTTTTAAAAAAATCACATCTCCACATTTTGCAGTGTAGTTCTCCAGCCAAGTAATGTGGACAAAAATGCATAAAGTGGGGTAAATTGTGGGGTAAATTGAGCTTCGAATGCATCTATTATTGAAAATAACACAAATAACTGCATTATATTATGGGAAATTGCTTTGCAATAATGTGTCTATTATGCAAGATTATATACAAAAATGCACACTAAAATTTTCATGGGAACTTTTATTATTATTTTTAAAAACATAAACTTATGTGGAAATGTGAAGAACTGAATTTAAGACTGAAAAATGGGGACTGATTAAAACTGAAATGGATAGATTTGCCCATCCTTAGTGGGGAGAGAAAACCATAATACTGTCCTGAGCTTTTTAGAGGAAGGGTGGAATAAAAATGCAATAAATAAAATGATGTTTTATGATAGTGCATTGGTGTAGCTGTTAGTGCAACCTATCCTGAGCATTCATGTGCTTCATACATCAGGTCTTACAATCAGGCTGTGACACTTTCAGTGGGCTTAATTCCTCAGTCTTAAATAAGCATGGCTATTATTCTTTGGAGACACCAGCAGACGTCCTGCAAAGGTCATACTCGATGCTTGATCTATTACCAATAGTACAAGTTGAAATGATTTTTGTATCAATGTTCCTATTCGATTTTATAAATAATCCAAATCCCCTATAGTCTTGTTAATAAGAGAGATGTCCCACTCACACATCAGTGTGGAAACTGGAATGGAAGACATAATTTCATGCTTTCAAAAAGATTATAACCGAGACAGCTGTCAAGGCACCAGATAGTTCCCCCCCACACACACACATAAAATTGTAGATACTTTCTTATTCAAGGATAGTTTTTAAAAAGAAACTTACAAATGAGTAATTCATTGTACCTTGGAACCACACACAGATCTGAAAAGGCTTAGGGTGCAATCCTGCCCTCCATATGTGGACTCAAGGACACAGAGATTCCACATGTGGGAAAATATGGAATAGTGGACACTCTATTCCTTTTGCCCCTTTCATGAAAAAGAGCGCTGGGATAATGAGGGTGTCATGAACTGGTTGGACACAGAGGAATGATGGGAGCAACCAGCTGGGGACCTCCAAAGGAAGAAGGCTCAGAGCCTGGAAAATGGTGGTGGGACAATGGTGAGTGGCTAGAGGCAGAAGACTGGGAAGAGGAGGTATTAGAAGCTGAAGAGGTAACAAGGCTTAGTAGGCTGGACAGTCTATGGCAGAGAGAAGTTGAGAATTGGAGGCAGAAGCTGAAGAAGGAGGGTGGGAGGAGAGACGCCAAGAGGCAGAGGTGAGTCAGGCTAAGTCACAGGTGTCTCCCCCTTCTGCTGTGACCAGCTCCCCTCCCCACTCATCTCCCAGAACCAGAAGAGGCATGAAAAGGGAAGAGGAGAGATTGACATTGCACAGATGCAGTCTCAAATACCTTGGGGGGAAACCCTGAAGGCAGGAGGTGACAGGCAGCTGTGGGGTGCAAGGACCTTCAGTTTCAGCAACTGCTTCATGGGGGCAAGACCTACGGAATATAAATAGTTATGCTCATTCGACCTGACACTCCTGTGCAGATCCTGTTTTTGCTAATAAAGATTTAACTCCAACATGCACAGTGTGATTTACTGATGGCTTGCTCCCAACACCTGGGCAGCTATCATCGCTGAGCCCAGCCTTTTCCCTCCTCCTCACCCATCCAGATTAACTACTCCATATTATCGGCCTCCGCTCCTCTTTTGCGGCACTGATCACAGCAAGCCCTACCACATGTGCTGCTTGCCAATTTCCTCCAAGCAGACAGAGTAAATGTGTACATGGCTTCAAAGGCCTGGGGCTGGTATTGTATCATGACCCAGAACACTGCTGCACTTTGCTAAGACTCTGAACACTGATGGTGGTGACTTTAAGTGCATGCTAGTGGCGGGTGGCACTGTAGGTTAAACCACAGAGCCTAGGACTTGCCGATGAGAAGGTCAGCGGTTCGAATCTCCGCGACGGGGTGAGCTCCCATTGCTCGGTCCCTGCTCCTGCCAACCTAGCAGTTCGAAAGCATGTCAAAGTGCAAGTAGATAATTAGGTGGTGCTCCAGCGGGAAGGTAAACGGTGTTTCCGTGCGCTGCTTTGGTTCACCAGAAGCGGCTTGGTCATGCTGGCCACATGACCTGGAAGCTGTACGCCGGCTCCCTCGGCCAATAAAGCGAGATGAGCGCCGCAACCCCAGAGTTGGCTACGACTGGACCTAATGGTCAGGGGTCCCTTTACCTTTACCTCAGTGGCACCTTTGGTCCACCATATGTTGGACTCCAACTCCCATCAACCCCAAACCAGCACTGCCAGTGTTCAGGGATGATAGGAGTTGCAGTCCAGAAAAATACAGAGGTCCAAAGTTACCCCAACTCTGCTTCAGTGGGTAAAAGGCAGTCAAGTGTGCTGTAGTGGTTAGGATGTTGGATCAGGGCTGGGGGAGCCATGAATCTCACTTGGTGGTCTTACGTCAGTCACCTCCTCAAAGGGCTGTTGTGAGGAGAAGATGAAGAGGGGGAACTGATGCACACCACCTTGAGCAGGATATAAATGTAACAAGAAAATAATAATAAAATAAAGTAACATGAATAATAAAAAAAGGGACGCAGGTGGCGCTGTGGGTTAAAGCCTCAGTGCCTAGGACTTGCCGATCGAAAGGTCGGCGGTTCGAATCCCTGCGGCGGGGTGCGCTCCCGCTACTCGGTCCCAGCGCCTGCCAACCTAGCAGTTCGAAAGCACCTCCGGGTGCAAGTAGATAAATAGGGACCGCTTACCAGCGGGAAGGTAAACGGCGTTTCCGTGTGCGGCTCTGGCTCGCCAGATGCAGCTTTGTCACGCTGGCCACGTGACCCGGAAGTGTCTTCGGACAGCGCTGGCCCCTGGCCTCTTGAGTGAGATGGGCGCACAACCCCAGAGTCTGTCAAGACTGGCCCGTACGGGCAGGGGTACCTTTACCTTTAACATGAATAAAAAGGCTACCTATAGAGGCCCTGTCTGTGGTTTGACACTTGTACAAGAAAAGAGGAAGAAAGAATAGAAACAGAGAAGTCTAAGATATATAAATGAGATATAACAAATGAACACATCCCCTGCTCCCAGGCTTCCATAGGTCATTGAGTTCATATTGTTGTAAAAAAGCACTAAAAGCATGGATTAAAAATGTTGCAAGTGGCAATATGGTGGCAACCCGTTTGTATTTCCTTTGAGGACTTAGAATGAGGTTCTGATTGGTAGCATTCAAAATGAGTCCATTGCCTCTCTTTCTGTGCCAAACCACTGGCCAGCATATGGTAGCTCTGAAGTGATTTTGTGATAGCCATAATATGTAAATTAGCCCTAAAAGACCAGCAATAATGTGTCTCAAGTGTACGTTACTTATGAACACTTTACAGGGAAGAGTGCAATAATCTTATGAAGAGATGCTTCTGATAATCAAATGGTCCACAGGGAATGCTCAGTTTGCTTAAAAGAAAATGACTGAAAATGAACAATGGCAACATTTCAGACAAGTGGTTCAGGTAACAATGGCTTATCTTATCACATCTCTTTCTGCACTAATACTGTTTCAGAAACTGTTGACACTACCCTACAAAAGCATTTACTCATCCAAAGCTTCTTGCAGAGAAACATTTCGAGGCAAGGTATTGAAGCATCATTGCACATCTTCTCTTGTGAAATCCTGAAATTTGCACAATATGGCAGCATGCACAGAAACTACATATATAGCATTATTTGTTCTACCAAATTAGAATGTGTGTTGGATGAGGGGGGAAATCTACATACTTTCAGAGGTGTTGCAAGAATTATTTTTATCTCACATTGTTTTTGGAAAACCACAGTTATAGACTAATAACAACTACTGTGAAGGAATAGAGGGCCTTGATGGGGGGAGGGGGGAATGCATGGCAATTTACTGATTCTTTGCTATAACCATGATATATGAAAGCAAATTGGGCAGATTAATGGTCACTTTCCTCATTTACTGGAAGGGAAGCTTGTTAATTTTCCTTTTTCAATAATTACATGTGGTTTTCTACTTCCTCAAGTTTTGATATAAGGATACATGATTTTCAATTTTATTCATACCACAAAGGTGTTTTTTCTAAAAAAAAGTTTATCAATGGATTTTGGTGACAGTCATAGAGATGGCACAAACCAGGGGCATATGACATACGTCATACCATTAATTCTGCATCTGTTCCACAATTTCTGGGACAAAACGAGTTAGTCTTTGAATCTTACTGAATATTGCCTAAGATAATTTATCTCCCTATATGTGGAATGTTGTAACATCATACTCCATTTGCATGTGCACTACCAACATGGGGGAAAATGCAAATGGTTAAGTCAGAGGTTCTTGCCATTGGAGATAGATCCCCCCCCCCCGGAAAAAATATTCAATTACTTTAATAGAAAAGGTATAGTTTCAGTAACACCTTCATTCTAAGCTGCAGCCATCTGCCTGCAAGACATGAGGGGCAAACCTGCTCCCTGGGAGAACAGATCCCTCTATCAAGGTCTTCTAGTTCCATATGTTTTTCTGATTCTCAGATGAACATTTTCCCTCAGTCCACTTAGATAATACTAAACACCCAGATTAAGACGATCTAATTTTATTTTATTTGGTAATTGTGTGTGTGTGTTTATTTCAAACATTTAGAATGATTCTCAGTGTACACAATATTGATGACTTTCAACCACCCACTATAGGTATAAACAAAAGATGGCTTCTTTGTCAGGGCTTTGTATTAAGCAAAAAAGGAACATCTCCTTACTGACTTTATTTCGGGGAGCATGTTCATTTATCCAGCACCCTCATATTAGAGGCAAATGTCAGGTCGAAAAGATCCACGATACACTGTCTTCTTTTTTTTACACCCATACTGTATCTCTCATACAAGCAAGCTCTCAGTGTCACTAGATGGCACTATCTCCTCCAGTATACAAACAGCCATTAGTATTTGCATTGAGAGTAAATATGATTTTGAATTATGCTCTGCTCAGTGTCTTTTGTATGGATAAAGCAAAAGCTGCCCCTCAGATTGTTTGCTTCAAAAGAAGTAAACATTGTTTACTTCAGAGGAAAAAGAATATAACTCTGTAAATCCCACCCTTCCTTAATTTTTCATGTTTTGTTTATTTAAAACAGAATATTTTTTGAAAAATCTGTGCAAAAACGAAACACGCACGCACACACAAATATGGTATTCTCAAAGTGAATAATTTCTCCCACTATCTGAGGAATTGATAGACACATACTTGGTACAGCATTCTTACAGCAGTTTTTTAAAAAGAAAAATCATGTTTGCTATAGTGTTTTGATATCTGTAGATCACTGTTCATGTTAAACCCTGAAACACCAGTTTTATCTTTTTAGTAAGTATTTTTGTTCATTATAACTATTATTGTTGTTGTTTCTACCTTACATGAAGCCCTTAAATAAAATATACAGTATACAGTGAAATCCTTTATCTTTTACACTGCACAAATTAAATCTTTTACATTATTAGGTGCAAAAATAATACCTAAATAAATCCCAAATGAAGACTGCGGTGTCCATACAGTTTTGTTAAACAGCACCATGTGCTATTCCAATAAATGCATACCTTGCAGTGCTTTTTCATTGCAATTATAAACTCCTTTCAGGACTTAATCACAATATATCTTTTTTCTATATTAAAGTTGAACATCATTATTAGAAAGCCAGCAAATGGACACAATTTTGGTGCTTCTCATATTGTTTACCTATTTCCTGCCTGCCGGATTTTCTTAGCAGCATGTCAATATCACATCAATATCATCATTAGAAATTTAGCAATCAAACAGATAGGTTTGCTGCAGTGTATGCTTATCATGATTAGTTAAGCATGAACTGCATATTTCTCTTAACAGCATGTCAATATCATCATTAAAAAATCAGCAAAGAGGCTTGGGGCTTACACATATGTCAAGTGTACACATTATCATCCAAAAAGAATTCCCTTAGCTTCCTTTTCATTTGATCACAGTGGAAGGAACATTTTGTTTTGGGGCTGTTGGAGGACAAATAGAGTTTCTACAATAAACAAGTAGTAACTCAAATAACATCCAGCAACTGGGGTTTCAGAAAAGTAGCTATGATAAAATGGTTTGTAAAACACAGCAGAGCTAATCAGAGAAATCTTGTATTTGGGGAGTAGTTTTATTAAATACACAGATGCAGTTATATATCACAGTGTCCTCTCTTGCTCTATGTGAGAGGATATAAATTTTAAATCTCCAAGTTTGCGTGGAAATTCATTAAAAGAAAACAGATTTGTCATCAGCATAGACTACAGTCAGGAATATTATATTCACAGATGTTTAGCTCTAGTAATCCAAATATTAATGCCAGACACGATAACTGAAATAGTGATAGACACTTTCAGTCTGGCCATATGCTAGAGAATTAATGGACATTCCACTACCAGCAGAAGCTAGCAAGCGATTAACCGTTTCCCCACATGCAAACACAGTCTCTGTTTTTACACTTGGTCTAATTATAACAACAAACAAAACACCAAGAGGAGAAAGGAGTGGCTCTCTTTATCTCCCTCAGCCTCTACCTTTCACATTTGATTTTCTCAAAACCCCTCTTCAGGACAATTGCGGTGTTTTCAACTTTAGACTGAAACAGCCCTCTCTTCCTGTTCTTTCCCCAAACAGACCCAATGAGTCATATTCCCACACGCTCCTTACATTTTAGATCTCAGACATGACACAGTTCCATTTGTCAATTTGTGTGTGCGAGAAAGATAGACATACAAACACACACACACAGAGATGGAAGAATGTGAAAGTTGATGAGCGAACCCTTACTGCTTTTAAAACATGTTAAAACTTGTTAAAAGCAACTTTAGAGCGCACCATCATATTAATGGGAGGGCAGCATTTGTTTCTGAAAGAACATATGGGGCTGTAAAAATGCAGCCTCTTGACATCCTCGATCATATAGTTAGCAGTCTCTGTTTACGATGTCCCTGACCAGGTGGGATTGTGGCTGGAGCACAGTGAATGGATCTCTGTGCATGCCTGAGATTAGCCTCCTTCAGAGATTTCTAGTCATCCAGCCTGTGTGCAGTCTGTGGCTGAGGCTGTTCTGTGACACCTTGCAATAGGCAAAGGCATTTCAGAGACATTTTACAACTACTTTGACCCTACCTAACATTTTACCTTTGCTATTATAATGGATTGAAATCCGCCTTACAGCCAACGCCACTTTGAAGTGCTTATGCATATACTAGTTTTATGGATATGGAAGCAACATGATTTAAAAATAAAATATTGGTCATGTTTTAGAAGAACTAGGTCATCTTCAGAAAACAGAGGAACCCTGGCACTACCATTTAATAAAAGCCAAAGCCAGGCTCTGCTTGGACGATGTGCATGTTCATTTTATATTATTTAGTGTACATGCACATGCCTGCATACATATGTGTGGCTGAGTGTGATTTTGTGTGTGTGGCACTTAAGTTAATCTTCAGCCGGAGCAGTTGCGTATTTTGTACCTGCATCAGAAACATCAGTCTCATGGGACTCCAGGTCACATGAACAGCCATATTGAGAATTTGGATGCCATCAATTGTGTTTTCTGTGCCTACGTCCAATGTAGAGGTCATGAACTTTAGGGTCAGTAAATAGCAGGAAATAGTAGTGGGGGAGGAAGGGGGAAAACATGCTTTCTATTGGCTAGCGTAGGGGGGAAAAATCAGTTGAGACAGATAATGCTGACAACAACTCAGTTTACTGCCAGGTATTTACACTCAGCTCATGCAATGACAATTTACATAGAACATATAAGCTGTATTGCTGTATATAATATTCTTGCATCTAATGAGTCATTATGCTGGAGATGATGAAGAGATGAGTAGAATATAAGTGTATTAAAAACATAATTGCTTTTCTATTCAAACAAAAGCAGTGCAGTGTATACCACAGTGACAAATGTCTAATGAATAGTGGTGGAGGTTTTTGTTCAGTCTCAGTTTATGGCAGTGCTATGCCATAACGGCATAGTTAAAATCTTAATTGCATTTCATCTTTGCAGTTACCTGATTGTTCTTTCCCCCATTCAAAATGCAGCTTACATTGCTATTTTTGAGTGAGGGTTGTTGTTGTTTTTTTAAAAAAAAGCTTCTTTGATCAGTGTATGTTCTATATACTTTGTGTACATATTGGACATCTCCATTTTAATTCAGCAGAAGAAAACAAAACAAAAAGCCCTGTAATTCACTTTACTAGAAAGCAGGGTGTTGCAAATCTGGATGTATGTCATTGTACAATGTTCACTAATTTATATATTAAAAAAATTATCCAGCCCACTCCATTTGTATCTTACATTTGTATCTCACACACATATTTACAACAATGTGTGTTAGACAAAAATAGTAAAGTAAAAATTTTATAACTTATATAGTAGGCTCAGCATCAAACCATGCCATGGTATGTAGTTTGAATCTATAGGGCTAGGACAAGTAAGAAGGACTGTAAACGTCCCAGTAGTTTGTGTGTGTGTACATGTGGATGCATGTAAACTAATTCTCAACACATCACTATAATTAATATGGAGAAAACTTTACTATTTTCATTCAAAGGATATGCTCCATGTGATGCTAAGCAGAAAATTTCAGCTGATGCAGTGACTCCCTCCCCAGTGGCGGAGCTTCATGTTCCAGCACTGGGGGGGGGCAGAGAGCAGGCGGGGCGGGGCTGGCGTGCATCCTGGGGGCATGGCATGCTGCCTGGGGGGCATGGTACCCAGTGTGGGTGGGGGGGACTGCTGCGATGGCACCCCACCAGGATCATGCTGCCGGGGGCAGTGTGCTCCCCCCGCACTCCTCTTCCTCCGCCACTGCCCCCCATGTAGTCATAGCAAATTTAGGAACATTTTGTGTGATGACTTTTTGAGACTCATCGTCTTTCACATTTTCTTTACTTCTTCTCTTGTTTAGCCATGTTTCTCAGTTTTAGGGTTTCAAAATGTGTGACACTTTAAAAAAGACAAACAGGAACAATATACAGTGCATGCCTATAGGCCAGCATCATTAGGCCCCTGTACGTGTAACTTCATAAGAAATAGAAGAAGATATGCTGCTACTACAATCTCTGCTTAGTCACTGCCATCTATGATAAGAGGGCTCACTTTGTCACATATAACAAGCAGCTGTTAGGTGGGACATGCAATGCAAATACACAATACCCTAATAAGGCAGACTTGCAAATGTTGCTGGAGTCTAAGAATAAGTGGAGACCACTTAATGGCTGGCAAAGCCCAAGAATATGTGAGGAAGTGGGGTCTTCTAAGAGTCAGTAAAGTTGGTGCATCAGCTTTGCAATTCTGGATGGGTAGACTCTTCACTAGTAAGGCTCCAGAGCAGCTTACCTCAATAAAAATATAAATACAATACAATATAAATCAAGTGTAATAAAAACAATTTACACAATTCCAAGAAACAGAAAAATTGTAGTATTAAGTTATTTATTGCTCCCATACAAATATGACTGTAAAACAATTCTTTCTCCTCAGCCCTCCTTCAAAAGTTGATTGCTTTTCTAAAAATATAAAGAAGAGACCAGATACACCTCAATGGGGAGGAAATTCCATAGACACCACTGAAAAGAAACTTCCTTGGGCCTTTTCATTATGTACTTTGCCTTGCACCAGGAAAGCATCACCCCCCCCATCTCCACTTAGATTGTTAGGCACCAGGACCTTCAGGGCTATAAATGTCAGTATAAGCACCTTGGATTGGGTCCAAATCGCAATCAACATCCCATTAAAAATGGTGCTTATTTGTGCTTGACGTATTGCTCCCATTAGCATCCTGGACACAGCATATTCCAGATCATTTTCAAGGGGAGCCTCATGGGTAATCACTGTCCAGAATTGACCATAACTGTGCATCATCTAAAGCCAGGCATAGGCACTCCTAGCTACAGTGGCCACCGGGTTTGAGCAATATCCCCATCCTACATAACTGCTCCTTCTTCAGTGAAAGTGCAACCCAATCCAGAATGGGCAATTCTGCTAGCTCCTGGACATTAGAATTGGCCACCCACAGCATCTCCATCTTGTCTGGAGCTTCAGTTTATTGGCCATCATCCAATCCAATCATATCTCCATACTCTAGTTCATCCCCTCCTGGTGCTTATGGAGCACAGTGACAGAAGTTACTCCCATTACTTATTTCCAAGTAAGTGCCATTGGTCTGGTGCTTCAGGCAAGATAATTAAGTGTTAAGTCTTTCACAGGACCAACTCAGAAGAGCTCTGAGTTTGGGATAAACATTTTGAATTTTATCATGGGGCATCATATATGTCAACAATGGCAACTGCGAAGGCAGCGTGCTAGGTGAAACCACCCAAGTCCTTGGGGAAGTGGTAAAAGGAGGAGGACACTTGCCTTTCCACGTAGGGAGGTGGTGGTGGAGGTTGGCAAGGCAAAGCCAGCACCATTCAAGCCACTCCAGCTGCTGCCAGCAACCCACATCTGTATCAGGGTGACCAACCAGTCAGCAACTGCATGTTTGCTGGTTTTGGTGCCTGTCCCTCTCTCCTTACTCAAACATCTGGGAAATGTTACATGGTTTCCTGCAAGGTTGCAATTAGTAGGAGAACATCTTAATATCTCATATTAGAACATGGGATAATTTTAACGCCAAGTTTAAAACTGGTTTTAAACCCACCACATCTCAAAGGTAGACCAACTGTTCTGCAGACAGAAGGCCCTTGGTTCAATTCTCATCATGCTAAGAATGTGAAACTGCCATTCAAGGTAAACAATATTGAGCTAGATGGATCAATATTCTGACTTGGCATAAGGCGCCTTCCTGCAAAAAACTCTCACTTCTGCCAAAAAAATGATCCAGAGAAAGCCTATGAAATGAAAATGTTGGAAAAAGAACATAGATGTAGTATTTATTTAATGACAATGCAATTCTATCATATGATGGCATTAAGGAGAAACTGTGAAAGAAACACATTTGGTTTGAATATTTTCAAGTTGGGGAGTTTCTTTTTGCTGGCATTTGGTAATGGGCGATGAAGGCCATGTAATCAGTTTGAGGAAACTGTAATGAAGAATGACAAATATTTTTGATCAAGCATATAGAAATGACTGCTGTAATACACATGTGAGATGGAAGTTCATGATGCAATGGGAACAAGATACAGGGGGCAGTAGACACATGCCCAAACTGGGAATATATCCAGAAGGCAGGATTCCCTCTCCCTCCCCCCTCCCCCCGCAAAGTGAGTGCAATAAAAATGCTCTAAAATGAAGACTATGAAGTATTTTATCTTGGTAAAGCTATGGAGAACAAACAGTATAGCCCACATCTTTGGGAATCTCAAGATGCTTGGGGAGACTTCTTTGATATGTGGTGATGTATTTGGCCAGCCCTCTGGGGATCAGATCCCTTATTTGTAAGCCTTCTCAAAAGGAGTATTTTGCTAAACTTCATTTTGGGTGCTGAGCATATTCTCTGCCAAAGTAGCCGGAAAGCGAGCATGATGCTTTCTGGTGCACGTGGTTCTTAAGATGAAACACCAACCTATTTATCTCTCTTTATAAAGCCAGTATGCCTCACGCGCAAAGGCTCGTTGTGAACGATGTTTTTAGAAGGCTGATTCTGTAGGAAGGGAAGATGATGCCGCTTCCATGCTCTTCTTGACATTTGTCTTTTATACTAGTGAGCCCTTGGGAGGTAAAAAGGAGGCTGCAAGTCAAAATAAATAAATAAATCCAGGAGGCTCCCCTTGAAACAGTCTGAGAACAAAACAACAACAAAAGAGGGAATCAATTCCAGGTAGACAAAGGGGAGACATTCGTTAGTTTCTCTTTACATTCGAGGAGCAGCTTGGAGCTAAATAGGGGGGCACGTCTCAGCTGGGCAGGAAAATCAGAAGAGGAGACGGCCAAGATTGTATTATTTCAATGTGCTTGTTATTATTTCAGGTTTATAACTCACCTTCCTGAAAACAACACCAAAGTTTGAATCCACTCGTTGTGCAACTCATCTTGAAATGATCTCTCTCTCTCTCTCTCTCTTGAAGGTACAGTATTTTGGAGTCTATGATATACATAATGAAATGTTTGCATGGAAAATTAAATCTTGTAAAGTGTTGATGCACTGTCAATAGTATTTTATTGGTAGTGCATTCCCTAGTGGTTTCACCGGGGGTTCCAGGGCACAGACTGAGGGCATATGATGCAGTCACTGTTGCTGAAGCTAAGCAGGTCTGGGCCTGGATGGGAAACACCCCAGGGACCCATTGTGTGCCATCTTGCATTCAGTGCTGGGAGAGAGTAAGGATGTGCATGTATCAAATAAATGTGCCAAGAAAATATTTGACTAGGGCATAATAACCAACATATAGGGGCCTCCTGGCTAGCAACCCCAAGCTGCTGACATTTTCTTCTTCCCTCTGTTGTTGTTGATTCTCAGGATCCAGTGGTGTCTTATAAAGTCATGAGCAGGTTATAACTCGCTTCCAACAGTGCCAGTTCCTAAATATATCAACCCTGCTAGGAACATTTTAGCAGGCCGTCGGTATCAGGATTTCTTTCCATCCACTTTACAGTACAATATCTATTAACTTTTGCTGGTGACAAGGGAATGGGGTTTTGGCGAACCGTCTTCTGTCAGTGAAGGCAATTGAACAGAAAAGTTCCTCACAGAGGCTGCAGTAAGGGGACTTATTAAATCAAATCCCCACAAGGAAAGGAGAAATAGTGTAAGGCATGAAGGAAAGGAGGGGTGGGTGGGAGAAGGAAGGAAACAAATGGATCTGTTGCAAACTGTATTCTTGGGAGTTGCAGGGAAAGGCGCAGATGGAGTGAGGGCAGTGGCAGCATGACAAGGCTCCTGGATGTTCATGAATGGCAGCGGTGGGATCTGGGGGAGAGTATGAAAAAGCAGCTCTCTCCCCCATGACGTTGGGTAGGAGAACAGCAGCTGGGCTATAGTCCAAGAGGCAGCCCCAGCAACAGAAGCAGCAGCAGGTCTGAGGAAGGACCCCAGAGGCCCAAGGCCTCCTTTCAGCACTGAATTTAGGGTGGTACAAGCAGTTCCTCCACACTGAGTGTCAAACAGAGGGGAGGGGGGGATTGAAAAGATCCATTCAGGGGCACCTAATTTTGACCTTGCTCAGGTCCCCATATTGCCAAAGGTCTGCCCCTGCTCTATTCTCTCCCTATCTGCAACTCCAATGGCAGCAGACACTAGGGCTTGCCAACTTTTATCTGTAGGAAGGCATGTCTGCCTAAGACATTGCCTGGCCCAGCAGCAGAGGCTATGGTCCATTCATAAAGAAACAACACTCTCGCTTTAAGTCAGGCATGGCCATGGGCTGCCACGTGTTGCTGGACTACAAGTCCTATCACCCCTGCCCATTGGCCATGCTGACTGGTGCTGATGGGATTTGGGTCCAATAACATCTGCAGAGCCAAAGTGGAGGTGGGTGAATATGTCATTTTCAATTTCTTTGTTTCTCATTTTTCCAATCTTAAATTTGGTTCCCCACATTTCCACACTAGCTTGCGATTTATTTAAATAAAGTAGTTCTCACCAGCATTTTAGTGTGATTCTCTCCTAATGTGTCCTTTTGGACACATTGTGTGCATGATTTCCCCTAATGGTCCTTTTGGAGTTTTGTACATTACTGGATTCCTACAAAGGCAACTGAGAAATTTTAGTAAGTATTCAGGTAAAAGTTAAGCATCAGTGACTAGCATCACCAGCTCAAGTGCCACCATGACTTCCCAGTTCAAGATTATCCATGGCTCAACAAAAAAGTTTGTTTGCTTGTACATTTCTATTCCATCATTCTCATGTAAAAAACCCCCACTACTCAGTGTTTGACTCCAGCCTGTGCTCAAGATTTCAATGAGGTTACATAAGCCTGTGCCTCCTTTACCCTAGCCTCTTTGAATTTCTGACACCCACATCTCCTCCCTTGGAATAGTACAGCGTTATTCTAGAATTTCATAGATGAGTATCCCACCCACCCCCATGTCTTCACATTGGCCCTGTAGGCAGCTTATTCACATTCTCTGTACTACCTATCAGAGAGACATAAGCGGTTAATGTGGACATAGGAGCCAATTATCATGCCTAGAGTGATAGGTGCTCAGGACTATCAACTGGCAGTGACAAGAGCTCAGGGCTGTGGGACCCAAAGGTGGAACATGGAGCATCTTTGGGGCTAATCTGCCTCACCAATCTGGATCTGGGGGGGGGGTCTCTGGGAGTGGGCAACTGAAGAAGGCCCTGCCTCTCTAAAAGAGTAGAGTGTAGGAAGAGAGGCAGTGAGGGCACATTCTCATGGCCAGAGAGGTGCTCTCCTGATGTAGGTTTACTTGTGATGAGTAAAATTCATTTCCCTTGGCAGGTTCATTTGCAGCAAAACTATAAAATGTGGCCCTAATTCAACCTAGTTTGCCTGTATCCTGCCTCCATATTTTTGGCTCTGGTAACAAGTAATCTGCTGTAAAACCTCTCCTGTACAGGCAATTCAGGGTGTATGCTTTCACCTGCTGGAATAATATTGCATAATTCTCCTCTTTAACGGAGCGGTGCAATCTGCTAAATTCACTTAAATAGTCTCAGGGAGTTTGAGCATTTTTCAGCACTATGAAATCATTAGTGAAAATACACAGGACGTTTTCCTTACCACTCTCCCCTAGGTTTAATGCTGAGCTGTTTGGGGTGCATGAAGCTTTTTACCACCCTTAGCTAAAGTACAGTCCATTGCTCAAAATGATGGGAAATTCCTATTAGCAACGGAACAAAAAGTGACAATAAATGAGCTAGGGTGATATATTTGTCAAAGGACCTCACTGGGAGGTTTTCATATAGCTGACTTTTATAGAGGACTTTAGAAAGCATATCTTATTCTCTTACTTCCTAAGCTTTCTGTTCCAAGGAAAGAAAGGCAGAAAAAAACAGGGAAAGCTGTCAATAGATGGCTTTGTGAAGCAACTGGAGCGGAGGGCATCTGTGAACATTAGCATATTGTGGAGTGATCCAGATGCATAATACTCATCAAATTTCTATCAATACTAATTTACTAATATCAATAATGATCTGTTTCTCAGTGGATCAGCTTTTCCCAGGCATGGGACTCTGCACTACTTACCACTCCCTGAACCCTTCATCAGAGGTGTCAATAAAACTGACCGCCGTTCTGGGACTATTGACAATTATTAAAAAATGACCTTGATGCAATTTTACGCCTATCAAAACAAAGGCCATATGTTAAGAATTATAAAAAGCTACAGTGAAGAAAAGCTGTGACGGGCTTGAGTGGAGGGGAGGGAAAGAGGGGGGGGCGGGTGATGAGCCATTGTGAAAATTGGCTCCTTCCCTCCCTCCTTTCTCTTCCTTTTCCTTGAATGTTCCCCTCTGCCCCTTAGAAAGCAACTGTTATGCTAAAGGGATAATTGGAGCAATTTAGAACTCAGAGATACATTTTTTTCCAGAGCTGTCATAGCATATCATCTCAGCGGTTAATGTGGCGTAAAATATCATAAACACTGCTGAGGGCCCTTGAGTAGCTATGGCAGGCACCAATCAATAAGCCCCAATAGCTTTCCCTAGCAAACAATAACAGGAACAGTTGCCTGCTTTTTTTTCCTCCTAGTGTGGCTTAGATGAATTCCATCATTACCGAAAGTTGTTTTCACATATTAATTCAAAGCCAACATCCACCACGCTCAGGGTTTTAATAGAGTTTATAGAAAGGGGGTAGTAGGGGGTAGATTAAAAATCATTCATGGTTAATAGCAGCATATCTCAGGGTCGTGGGACTACAGGCACCAAATTTAGTGGTACATTTGTGGCAAATGACAATTTTAGAGCCCCTGTAAACAAATGTCTTATTCATTAATTAATTGAGTAAGGTATTTGTATACTGCTTTTTGAGGAAACCTCACAACGGGGCTATTACATTCAGACTGTAATCCTAAATTTGCCTACTCAAATTTTTGTCTTCTTGAATTCAAGGGAGCTTACTCCCAGGGAAGTGAATTTAAGGCTGCAGATTAAAGCAATAACCAAACAGCATTCCTGCTGGGGTAGTCAAACATCCGGAACTGAAGCCATGCCAAAATTGGGGAAGGGCCATAGCTCTGTTTTGCAAGGTCCCAGGTTCAGTTCATGGCATCTCCAGATGGAGCTGGGAGATAACTCTAGAGAGTCGCTGCCAGTCAGAGCAGACAATAGCTAGATGGACTTATGGTTTGATTCAGTATAAGGCAGCTCCCTAGGTTCATAATAAGAATAAATGGAAATGATATCATAAGGTAAAGTCATTTTACAGGGGAGAAATCTTTCTTCAAAGTCTGGTGTCCTCCATTCAAGGCATGATGGTGCTTGAGTCACCCCCAAAGTGACATTGGGGGGAAGTGCTAGGAGGTCTCATTTGGTGAAATGCTGCAGTGGGTGGCATGGAAGAGAAGGAAGCAGAGAAGCATGGGGAAATGACCAGGCAATTGGGAGAGAAGAAAAGGGAAATGGGGTGTAAGTGCTGATGAATTTCCACAGGGGCTTTTTCTGAAGGTAGATGAATGAGCATTGTTGTGGAATTGTGAAGAACTGAAATTAAGATTGGGAAATGGTGACATAAATTGGCAGGTTTGTCCAGTAGCTGCAAAAATATTATGTCTTCAAAACTTAAATATGCCTCCAGCAATAACCCCTAAACAAGAACACACTGTGATGGCCTCTCTGTACTCTCGGTAGCAGAAGAAGGCTTTGTAGCTGGTGCCAGTTCAGTGCATAGGCTTTTATCTCTCTCACACACACTAAAGAGGGGGTTCCTCACTCGCTTTCCTGTCTTATTATGCCCCTGCAGGCAAGCAGAGGGAGGAAAGAAAACCCACCAAGAAAAGGTAATTGAATAAAACTGCTCTATTGAGTTCTTTTTACTATGTCTCAGAGATTCCATTTTGTTACAACGGGAGAACATGACATATGCTGCGGCTTATTAAGTAAACATCTTCTTGTTCTGTTCTAAATGACTGCTTAATGTATGCACGTTGCTGGTAACTAACCTTTGAGATGAAAGCAAACATTACCTATAGATGACAACACATCTCTTAGACGCAGTCCAGCACAGCACTGGAACACTCTATTCTACAATGGCAAGACAGTTGCATATGATCTGACCCAGCACTCCCATGGAACTTGGTGCCTTTCTGCATAGCTTCATTGTTTTCGTAAACAAGGGTAGACAACCTGCTGCCCTCCAGATGTTGTTGGACTACAATTTCCTGACCATTGGCCATATTGGTGGGAATTGTCTAATATTGGGGGGGGGGCAAGTTCCCTCCCTCTGTTTGATAACTGTAGAACTATGGTCTCTAAATACATGATTGATTAAGAACCTGTGTGCGGCAGCAAATTCTGTTTTACAGAAAAAGAAATCACTTTGACTACAGTTTTAGAAACTCAGGTCAGATCCACACCATACACTTAATGCAAATGAGCATTCTTCCCCACCCCCCAAAGAATCTTGGGACCTGCAGTTTTCCCCTCACAGAGCTATGATTCCCAGTATTCTCAACAAACTACAGTTCTCAGGATTCTTGGATTGAAGTCACATGCTTTAAATGGGCATTGAATGTGTATTAAATGTGGGGTGAGGATCTATAATACTGACAAGATAAGTGGTGTGTGTATATGTGTAAATATATATTTACATATATGCCACATATTATTAATGTCAGCATGTGACAGTGCCCTCACCCTTGGAAATGGCTTCGATTGGCCAACTAAACCAGGAGGGGGTAGCCAATGGGCCTTGAATCCTTAGTTACTTAGTGACTTCCCCTGCATGCAAAGACGGGCTCCAGTGGATTGAACAGACAAGACCAAGAGTGGGTCCAATGGTTTAGAAGGCAGTTTCTGCACTTGCCATAGAGGAAAGTGAGGGGCAGATGGGGCTTGTCAACCTGGGAAAGTAGCCCATCTAGGAGAAGTAAAACTCTGATTCTAAACCTCCACTGAAGGGGAAAAGGCGAAGGTGTAAATTCTACACAAATCTGGAGTGGAGTCTAAGACAGTTGGATGGCAGCTCATATGCTTCCTTCCAGCAACTCCTGAAGCCAAGCTGGTGACAAGTGTATTGCTCTGCTTTCCTTTAGACCACATCAGCAGAGGCCAAGTCTTGTCGTCTGGGCAGCCGAGGACCTCCATACACACTGCCAAGGCTTGTGTCACTTCGGTGCTACTAACACAACTTTTTGACTTTACGCCTGCAGGGGCACTGCATTGTCTCTTGAGACAGACAGATGCCAACAAAAACACGCAGAGATAATATATGCCAGCTTGTCAAAACGCTGCATCCAATGGTATCCTGTGTTCTGACAGAAGACTAAATGGTATCTAGTGTTCTGACTCTTTGGTCTTTCATCATCATAATCAATCCCCCACTGTGCTCTCCACATGGCAAACCAACTTAATGTGGAGAGATGAAAACCATAAAGAGAGATGGAAACAATGGGCAATTTGTCTCTTGGGTAAAATTGACAGGAGCTGAACCAGGGTTTGCTTGAGTGGAAGGCCACTTTTTCCCTGTCCCCAGTTCATGTTTGGTCACAGGAGCCAAGGAAAGGATCTGCCCTTCCTTATGTGACTAGAGATTCCGACTTTGGGCACTTGATCTTGGTAGAGTGTGACCAAGATGTGGAAGCCATGAAGTGATGTTTATAGACATATGGCGTTAACATGTCATTGCTGTACTACTGGAAGAAGGTTATTCTAAATGGCACCATCTAATCAAGAGAGACAAGAAGTTTCATTAGCAAATAACTGGAGAAAAGCACTTGGGATAATGGGCCAATACATATTTTGCACTCCTGAATCAAAGTTAAAGTAGGCTTTGGGAATGGTGAGCCTCATTAGGGCAGTAAACATGTCCTGCACTGTAACAAAATAGTCAGTTCTCGGAAGAAAAAGTGTGAACAGTCAGTTAAATGTCACATTTTATCAGATTTGAGCCATCACATAATTAGTTTGGTTTTTGTGAAAGTTTCTTTAAAATAAGTATTTGTACCTAGCACTCCAGATAATAGAAGAATCCTCCCATTTAGTTATGTCTGCCAGAAAGATAATTTCAACATAGCATTTAATCTTCTTTAAAGTTATGTATTCCTAAAGGACATAGGGAGATATCCCCTAAAAACAGAAATCTTCTTTATTCAAAGGATTTGGGGTGTGTGCATGATTAGCAGCATGCATTTTTTTCTTTTTAGTTGTTCGTTCTTAAATCACATTCTTTGTAGGAACAACTGATTAAAAATATACAGGGGGAGACGAAAAAGAATGACCATGTACCTCTGTCTTCTTTTATTTCTGTTATTTGTGACCATCCACCAAGATTTTATGACCACAAAGCTCCCCTCCCCCAGTTCCAGCACTAGTTCTAGAAAATCTGAAGCTGGAGTGGTTTAACATTCAATCCCTCTTCAGAAGGAACTCTGGAAATTGTAGCTCTGTGAGGGGAATAAGAACTCTTAGTGCATATCCTCCAACATTTCTCCAATGAAAATAGGGATGTCCTATTCAATAATAACAATAACGATGTTATTATTTATATCCCACACATCTGGCTGGATTGCCCTAGCCATTCTGGGCAGCTTCCAACATATATATAAAAAAGCAAAATTATGCATTAAACATTAAAAAACTTCCTCATACTATATCCTTGGCTAGAGAGTTGCATAACTCCATACCCTCCAATGAAAATAGGAATGTCCTGCCATACCCTCCAACAGTTCTCCAATGAAAATAGGGACATCCTAAGGAAAAGCAGAACATTCCTGAATCAAATCAGAAACTGGGTGGCCTCTGTAAATCTGGGACTGTCCCTGGAAAACAGGGGCACTTAGAGGGTCTGTTAGTGCTGTTAACAAACTGTACTTCCCAGAATTGTTTGGTGCAAACCATGTCCATTTAAAGTGGTATCATAGTGATTTAAATGTGTGATTGAATGCAGCCTAGCATGAACCACGCAGCATAGACTGCCCCCAGCATCTTCCACCTAAGAGTGGTTTTTGGTTTCCTTTGCCTAGTGGTAGGGCCAGGCCTGGACACAGAATAGGGATGGGGAACTTGAATCACAACTCCCATAATCCCATTGGTCACACTGACTGGGGCTGATGGGAATTGGAGTCCAAAAACTTCTGAAGTGCCACAGCAGGCTCCCCATCACTGCCGCAAGATAAACTCAGCAGCAAGGGTGCAACCCCTGCTACAACCTTCTGTAATTTGGCATTCCTTAAAGTGCATTTCGCAGCATGCTTTCTCTGCCATCGTGAGCCAAGTGCAATGCAACATCCCCAGCTGTCTGGAGCTTAGTACCAGTGATCCTGATTTCCTTAGAAATCTGTAGCAGTATCTTATTTCCCAACAGAGAGCTTCCTTACCCCCCCCTTGTCCTGAAATCCTGTCAGCAGATGCTTGGGGAAAAGTCAGCCTAAAAACATCACATCCCCCCGCGAACATTGTGGGTCTGTCAGTTTTGCATTTAAAGAAAGCAGGCCGGTTTAAGACCATGCTTTCTGACAGCAGGAAAGAGGAATTACTCCTACATGCCACCAGCTACTGAGTTTAACAGCCTACCACTTTCAAAAGATATAATGCGCCAGCTTAACCACCACATCGTAAACCAAACTCTTTAACATCTTAATTTGAGCCCCCAGGTGCTCTTTCTTTAAAGTTATAATGACTGGATTACAGTACACTGATTAAAGCATACAATTGGTATCAAAGTATAGCATTTACCCAATTATAAAGTAATTGCTGTTAAATCTTGATGATAACTAACCCTTTCATTTCACCTTTACTTCTCTCCGCACCATACATAAAAGAATGTCTTTAAATGATACATCGCCAAACCAGCATTAATGAAGTTGTCAACTCAGTTGATCCTCTGGTTTTCTTTCCTTCTTTCTTTTTAAACTGTATTAGTTTATGACTACCATTTTTTTATCTATTTACTAACTAGAAGCCATACCACCCTTAGTCACTGATGGAATTCTTGTAAACTTGGCAGAGACTTAATGAAATATATTGCCTCAAAATGTATTCAGTGTAGAATAACAAAGTGTTCCTGCACCTAAGTGGCTTTAGAAGTGATATAACTGTTCTCTCAACATTTCAAAGGAAAGTGTTCTTGTGTGTGCGCACACGCATGTATGCTGGATCAGGCTAATAAAGATCTCCTAAAAGGTCTCCTAGCAGCAAACTGAAATTGACAAGCAGTGCACTAATTGTATGTGTGTCTGGAAAGGTGTGTCTCCTGGTTCCAGTACAATAGTACCATATAGTACATGCGTAGGCAAACTAAGGCCCGGGAGCCAAATCTGGCCCATTCACCTTCTAAATCTGGCCCATGGATGGTCCAAGAATCAGCATGTTTTTACATGAGTAGAATGTGTCCTTTTATTTAAAATGCATCTCTGGGTTATTTGTGGGGCCTGCCTAGTGTTTTTACATGAGTAGAATGTGTGCTTTGATTTAAAATGCATCTCTGGGTTATTTGTGGGGCATAGGAATTTGTTCATTCCCCCCCCCAAAAAAATATAGTCCAGCCCCCCCCACAAGGTCTGAGGGACAGTGGACCGGCCTCCTGCTGAAAAAGTTTGCTGACCCCTGATATAGTATGAATCTATTGAGAAAGGAATGTGTGATGCAAGACCCTCCTGTGCTGACATCACACCTTAAATTGTGCAGACAGTGGACACACTGGCGGAGGAAGGTGGGTGCGGGGGATGCGGTTCACACCGGGTGTCAGCCATGAGAATGGGTGACATCATCACGCCACCCCTCCCCGCTTGCTGTGTGGGTGTCGCTCCAGACACTCACCACGCGGGTGGTACCCCTGGACACTCGCTGTGCGGGCGGCAGACCACTAGGGATGCTCCCCGCATGGGCAGCTAGCAGCGCCTCCCCCACCTCGCTACATGGGGGGGAGCTGCTAAGGACACTTGCTGTGTGGGTGGCTAGCCCCATCCCCTCGGGGCGGGTAGCCCTACCCCTGCACCGCTCCGGGTGCCAGGGCAGGTAGCTCCGCCCCTGAGTGGACATTGCACAGACTTGTCTATCACTGCTGTCATTCAGTCTTTAGTTAAAAACCCATGGGTCCAGGACCTGCAAGGATCAGGTAGACTGACTGCATAGTATTATGAAACCATTTTGATTGCAAATTTGTGTACATAAATGCTTTGTGATGTGCGTGTGTTTGAAAAACTTGTCATTTCTTTGTCCTTCAGACGGCTGTTTCATTGAAAATGGCAATGTCCAATTTCAATTATGTTCTGAGACAATCTCTCTATTGACAATAAAACATGATATCAAAAATATCTGTGATACTCACATGGCTCTTAACAGCAGACTATTGGTTTTATGTATGTTCATATTTACAATCTAGTCAATAGTCATTTAGTTTTAACTAATGGCATAAAGTTGTCGACAACCATTGTTGACACTATATTTTGCCAGATAAAGGGATGCATCTTTAGTGTCAATACTCTTCTAGCATGGCTGGAGCAATTTGAAATGTAGCTGATGATAGGCCACAGCTACTGCATACATATGCAGTAATTTGAGGGGTTGGGGCGCACACAAAATCCTGCTTTGAATTTTAGGAGCATGCTTCTGCACATGGCTGAAACTACCCGACTGCTCATCTCCTGCTTCTGGCGCTACGCTCCCCATACCAGCATGCAGCCTCAAAAAGATTACCCCTGAGGGAATGTGATCCTCAAGAGAAGGGGGACAGGACTTCCTCACTCATGGCCTATATAATCTTCCTCATTTAGGAACACCTAGATCTGAGGCATCACTGCATGCCTGAGGCCAAGAATGTGATGCTGGAGGCTGGCTGGAAATTATCCACTTCAGCGGTGCTCAGCAGAGGGAGGGAAAGAAGAAGAGAGAGGAAGAGATCTCACCAAGCCTTTACAGAGCTTATCTGAGGTTCGGGGCGGGTGTCCCCGGTCGTCGGGGAGGCACAGGGCATTTTTGGCATTTCAGCGTAAGTCTGGCAGGGCCCCCCAGCTGGCTTAGCTCTTCAAGGCCCTGGGGAAGTATACCCAGATGCCCCGCACCTCTGCAACGTCCTGGATCGCGCCACTTCCAGATAGGCACAGTGTAATTATACCCTCTTGAAAAGAGGCACTCACTCCTGCCCTTCCCAACTTGGCCAGTTCTTCCCTTGCTAACCTTAATAAATCAGGTAGGATAAGATTGAGCACATACTTGACAGGCATCTCCTCTCCAAGGATTCTGCCCACAAGGATCCGGTCCACATCCTCAGGCTGTACTAAGTATCCATTATAAGTGGACAAGGAGATAGGCCTGAGCCAAGTTGTGGCAGCCAGGTACACGTGCCCTGGTGTCTCAGAAGGACAAGGCGACCTGGGGGTTCCACCAGGGACCTGCTGGACTTATGCTGTCATGCTAATAATGCTCCGTGCCTCCCAGTCAACTGGGGACTCCTGCCCTGAGCCTCAGACAAGCTCTGCACAAACTATGGCATGCAAGTCTCCATAGATAGTCTTAAAATTTGAACATATACAGTCATTCAGATTCAGGTCCAAAATTTGCTGTGGATGTGTGTTTTAGTTGTACCTGGAAGATATGAATACTCTATTTAAAAACTCTAAAGAGGAACAGCATTTATAGTGGTTAAGGAAGTTACTCATGAATTGTTGCTTTGTTTTTTGTATAAACTAAAGGTGATTATCACAGCGACAGACACAATGTGCACACTGTACAATAATACTAATGAGTATTTTATGTCCCCTGGAATGCCAACATTTGTTTTATAGCATATTAAGGCAAAATATAAGGCCCATTCTGCTTCCTTAAAACTTCACTCTTATGGTGTATACTGAGGATGATTCAATGCTTTTCCAACAAAGCTTTAATTGTATGTCTTCCCATCATCCAAAATCTGAGTTGTGTTGCTAAAAACTTTGACTGGGGGGGTGTTATTTTCCATATGTTGTTAGCAACAGCACATCACCTCTAGCGTATTCTATTCCAAACTGAGTCTTGTTGCGCTACACTTGCAAGACTTACACTACCCTCACCTCCCAAAACAAAAAAAGTGTGATTCCTTCAAAGTAGAGATCTATCTAATGAAGATACAGTGCACAGTGGACTTATAGATGAGTACGTGCAAGAAGTAACATGAATTGGAAATAGCCTGATTTACGCATCTATACTTAGGCATACCCAAGACTGTATTCTATGAGTAGGTTTGTAGTTCTCATGGTTCTCAAAAAAGCTTGTTATGTTGTTGTTGTTGTTGTTGTTGTTGAGCTCTTTCTGCAAAAGTCCCATTCCACCTGTGCCTTCTGTTGACTGAAGTCCTTCTGATGTGAAGGAAGGCATTGGACGGGCTTAATAGCTCTTTGCACTCTTCCACTCACTCATGGAGATGCAGAGTTTCCAATTTTCATTTACCGTATTTTCCCTTCTTTCTGCAATGACCCATGTCAAGAGCCATTCTTTCCATAGGGCTCCCCCAGCGCTCAAGAGTAGATTTGGAGAGGCACAACTGGGTGGCAAGGAAGCTTCATGCCATGAACAGAAATCTGTTTTGAAAGTTAGGGTCAAAGTATGTGTATGTAGATATGCAAACATATACATGCACATTCTTTGACCACAAAATGAAAGAGACTGGACGAGAAGAAAATATAAGTATTGAACCTCTTACTGCTCACCATATTTATGTGTGAGTTGATCTCTTCTTATTTTGCATGTATGCTGATCATGAAAATATAGTGATCCTAAAAGAGCAGGGCATTTAACATCCTTTCCCCCTCTCCTACCCAAAAGTTACTCCGTATTTTCTTTTCTTTTTTAATGTATTATGTTATACTCTAATTTCTTTAGATGTCTCACCATTTTTATACTGGCAATCTATTTATGCTTGTAACATTATAGTATTTGTTTTACATTGTTGAAGCTAC
>NC_138539.1:55477331-55484831 GCF_964234715.1 Podarcis melisellensis
CTGCAACATACAATCTGAACTATTTGAATGCCTGAGTTCAGCTGCAACATACTGTTAAGATGCATTTTGGCTACTGTCAAATGTGCTTTAAGTGTGCTTCTGAGCTGGTATTAAATATACTGAAGCAATATATGTGGGTCACACACATTGTCACACACTGAACTGTTGGAAATAGAATCCAGCATTGCTGGTATACACATCCCCCCTTGTTTCCATCAAGGGAGTAAAGTTTCTAGCCAATTTTGGATTTAAGGGATTTTCTCATAGTTTGACCGAAATGCCAATTTCGAAATTAACCTGTAATAGAAACAGATCTACAAAACAGGTCCAATTCGATATTTTCTGCTTACAAATTGACTGGTTTCATTTCCTTCCCCAGGCAGATAGGAAGACCTGCCTGAAAGTGGAATCTCGCAATACCCAGATTGCCAAATTGAAATGAATTTTTACAGACTAATTTTAAGCATCCTAAAAAAAACAACAACCACCCAAGCTTTTTTGTGTTTGCGAGCCTTGTTTTAAATGGAAGCGGTGACACAACCTTAACTAGAATGGTGTGAACGTGTGGGTCTAATTTATAATGTCAGCCCATATTCCAAATGGTTTCTCTATATTGTGTTCTTTCCACTCCAACAGAAGAAAGAAGGTACTGCAGTGAATTATTGTGTAATTAATCATTTGACCATGTGGGACTCATTTACTAATTAAAAACGCAAAAAGGGTAAATTGAAATAAGCAGTGACTACTAAATCACGTCCTTTGACATGTCAGCAGCATTGTAATATATCATAATGTATCAGTCAGAGACATTTGGATCCTACACACTCAGATATCTTTTATACAGAATTGCCAGGATCATTCATTACACTCCCAGTGCAGTTGCTGTTGCTGCTCCTCAAGCTAGCCATACAAATGCTACAGTGGGCTTAGTTGTGAGAAACTCCACATTCGAAAGAAAGAGCTGGGAAGAGAAAGATCTACATTGGGAACTGGCAACCGGGGACTTTTCAAGGCCGAAACTGATCCTCTGAGGGTTCTGGCTGCAGCCCTTATTGGTTGCCAGTTCAGAAATGAAAGAGAAGAGAAATGAAGAAAGGAATGTGAAATTTGCATTTGCTATGAGAAGAACCTCCTGGATCAGGCCAATAGCCCAACTAGTCTAGCATGCTGTTTTCACAGTTGGCCAACCAGATACCAGTGGGAAGGCCTCAAGAAAGGTTTGAGCACAACAGCGCTCTGCCCACCTGCGTATCCCAGCAGCTGGTATTTTGAGGCATATTGTCTCTCACAGTGGAAGTTGAGCATCGCCATTATGACTAGCAGTCATTGATAGCTTTATCCTCCATATGGGTCTCTGAAGGTTTCGCAGAATGGAATTTGGCCTTTGGGCTGAAAATAATCTCTCTCACTCTGCTCTCAGGTTTTCAGAATTAATAATCGCCAAATGGAATTTTAGCATCTGATCCTGTCACAGGCAATAGCCAGTAAGACAAGCACAGTTGTTGTGCCCATAGCAGTGACTGGAGGAATGAAGAAGAGCTGATTTATATGTATGAAAGCTTTAGCAGGGTGAAACTTAATTTAAGATTAATGACCATCAGAAATAGTTGGGCAGGATGTTCAGTAAAATAGGATAACCTCACTTGTGACCATTCTGAGAACACTTCCCCCAAGGAAAATGGTGTCAGGCATAGACCATTAGAGGATTATGGGTGCTGCTTGTGTTTTCTCCATCTCAGTAATTGCATCAGTTTCTTTATATACATGGGAAAGAATTATATTTCCTTAATTACAAAATACTAGGTGGCATGAGTGCTGGCGAATAGGAGTATCTCTGCTAAAGGACCATAACAAAAATTGATTATAAGCCTGCAGGCTATCCAACCTCTCTTTCTTTCTTTTTCTTTTTTATGCAGCATATAAATTTTATTTGATCACACATTTGATGATGATGACGACCACTGCTACTACTGTAACTGCTATGACTGTTGCTGCTACTCTATTGTCTGGCAAATGCATTTTAAAAAATAGGATGGTGCAGAAAATTCTGAATTGAACGGAGCCCAGAAATACATAGAAGCTCTCTATTTGCAAAAATGGCACCGAAAGTTGCATATGGGAGTTCCTGATAACATAAGGAATAGAATTTCTCAGATTTTTCTGTTTGCAGTACAGTCGTACCTTGGTTCTCGAAAATAATACATTTTGGGAGTCCATTTGATTCCCAGAACCATTCAAAAACCAAGACACAGTTTCCGATTGGCTGCAGGAGCGTCCTGCAGCCAATCAGAAGCCATGGAAGCTGTGCCGAATGTTCAGCTTCCAAAAATCATTCGAAAACCGGAACACTTACTTCTGGGTTTCGATCGTTCGGGAGCTGATTTGTTCAGGAGCCAAGGCTTTTGAGATCCAAAGTATGACTGTACTGAGTGGAAAATCAGGCAGCAGCATATGAAGGACACATGCTTCTTGAAGCAGGTTTTCTGGCAGCTAGATTCTGACACCATGCTTCTTACACCATCAAGTTTTCCAAAGCAATTGTAGACAGAATTATGTTCCTTGGAGGAACCACTTGGGCATCCTTGCAAACCTCACCAGTAGACTCAACACAATGTCAGGTGACTCAGGGAGCCAACTAACTCATAAAGCATGTCACTCTACTCCACCTGACTCTATAAAGCCTTAGGATGTGGTCTTCTGTCTGAGCAAGTGGTCTCGTAATGAGAAGATCTTTGCTCATGACCAGGGCTGTCCAACAGGGCAATCGCGATCTACTGGTCTATCGTGGGAAGTCCCTAGTCAATCCTGGTCGATCTTTGAACCCCCATCAAACAATCAATAAAATAAAATAAAATATAAAAGCTCAACAATTTTGGCTTCCTAAAGAAAGCTCTACAACTCTGACAATGGGTAACTCACGGCCAGGTTTTTTAATACTGTGCGTAGATCACAGACTCTTGGAAGTTGGACGCCCCTGCTCACAACCAGCCATGCTCACAGCGATTATGGTCTCTTAAAAAAGAAAAAAACAACTTCACTGTTTGCCTGCCTGGACTATGCTGCTTTTCTTCTGGCCCATCTGTCTGCTGGATGCCATGTTGAGAACCTGACCTTTGCTTGTGTTAGTCTGGCCATACTAATTGCTTTTGGTCTCCTCTTGGCTGATGACTTGCTCCCTCTTAACTTATGGGACCCTTATCCTGTTATCACAAGGGAAGAGGCTGACCCTCAGCAAACCTTGTCAGTGTGGCTGTGTGGTGGGGGAGAAACAAACAGGATAAACACATTAGTGTGAAAGTAACTTTAAAATCCACGTTATTGCCAATGACAGTGTAGCCAAGGTAGGGTTGCAAGCTCTGCTTAGTAAATTACTTGAAATTTTAATCAGTGGGGCTGTGAATTAACGGCACACAAGTTTTTATTTATTTCCTGAAACTATTTTGGTGCTGGAAAAATAAAATACTGATTTTCTTTGAACAGTACTTATTAAACTGCATGTTTGCAAAATTGCATATCCTTCGATAGATTCAGAAACACATCTATTTATTTCTATTGTAACATGCACATTTATTTATATGTTGACAGAAATAAAGGTGGATTATTAATTAAGTAAACTGTTCATTCAGTTCACACCACTAATCCTAACATATCTCCATGTTTTAGAGAGAATGTGAAAATGAATAGTGATGGTGAGTGGTTACCAGTTTGATGCCAATGCAAATTGAGCCCACTCTTTTAAGGAGGAGCTGTTTCCGCAGAAACTACTCTGTGCCTTACCTTTTTAAATCATTATTCCCAAGGCTTTATTCTCTGAATCCCCAGCAATGCTTAGAATTGGCAAGCACATTGTTTTAATAGTTATCTGCTGCACTCTCCATACTTGTCTTCAAATATTGTGATTTAGATAGGACTCTAATGCACAAGAGCAACTTGTCCCCAGAGCATTATTCAGAATATAAATTAAGTGATATTATAACAGAGCCCTCACTTAGCTCAGCATAATGAATATGAAACATCATGTACTAGTGACCAAGGTCATTCTGCAAGAATGAATTACTCTATTAACTTCTCCTTTAAGTAGCATTAGAGATAATAAATGGAGAGATTTAATGTAATTCTGATAATATTATTCATGCAGAAGTAGCATACTTTATCTTGTTAAAATAATTAAGACACACGTTGAGGGTGTTTTACATGGCAGAGATATGAAGCTTAGCAACGTGTTTGTGTCATGTTTCAGAATGCATCCGCATTAGCCAGCACTGCAGATAATCTGATAAAAATCAAAAAGCTGATTTGTATGCTATGCTAATTCAGGATCATCCCTTTGGCCCTAGGTACTTCCCAAAAGCTACAGAAGATTATGTCAGGCTTTAGAAGTGATATTAGATTAAATTCAGTTCTTTTGCTTATGATTTTTTTAAACAAAAGAAATTACATCCCCCATTCTTTTCCATAAAATCTTCTTTAGCTTTTCTCTAAGAAGCATGTGATACTGGGGTTTTTTAAGCTGTACATATTACGTTTTTATCCGGAAATATTTAAGCTTCCCATTTCAATAACAGAGGATGTGACTTTGGGAGTGTCCACTCCTCTGGTTTAGCCATGATAACTTTTCTTTTTCAAAAAGCTGTGACAAAGGGCCTAATTGTCACCCTCATTTCCAAGTTGTGGCTTGTGCAGGTATGCAGGTACACCAAGGGCCAGTGATGAGCTTCTGCTATTTCTTTTCAGAAAGCAATTGTATATTAAATGACGTTGGCAGTAGCAGATGGCATGGTGGGGCCCACCCAACCTCCTGATAGCTGAGTTGCTGCTGCTTACCAGGAAGGTGAGGGGCAAGGCAATGGGGAGGACAACACAGCACAAACCCACTGGCAGGAGTGCCAGATTGGCTCTACTGGTGCATTTGTACCACACTGACCTAGTTCAGAAGAGATAGGCCACAAGGATAGTTCTGTGGCTAATATCATGATAAAGTTTTCTGCTTTCTATGTAGCATTAACTTGGTCTGCATAACCTACTTCCATGAGATACACTGATGACCCATGACATCACTGGGTTTCTTCAGGGCTGGACAAATGCTTGATGTATAAAAGAAGCAAAAGCTTTTGACGGATGCTCTAAATACATCTGTGTGCCCGTTGTTGTTCTCTGCTTCTTTGGAAGCGGACCTGAGATGTAATAATCTTGATGATGATGTATTGTATTTATACCCTGCCCTTCCAAAGGTGCCTTAAGCTATGATCAAGAGCATGGGCATAGGGAGTGAGATTTTGACTTTTGAATAGCAGCCTCCATATCATCTCACAAAGGTATTCTGAAACCTTCATTTGTTCCCAAAGTGGTTTGCCAACAAGCTTCTGAAGCTCCTATTTGAGAAACACAGATCCAAAAACCCTGTTGTCACATTGGACTGGGAGTAGCATTGAAGAATGGCTGCCATCAAAGATAGGAGCAGGTGGGAAGCAATAGATGGAGCTCATTGGAACAACCTATGGGTTAAGTCAGAAGTCAGGCTCTGCACACAAGGAACAGAAGAGGAGATCACTATTGACCTAATGATGACAAATATTTGGACCTCTGACCTTCAAGTTCTAACTACTAGGACCAGCCTCTGGAGTCAGGGCTTGCTTGGGAGCAGACCCATATCTGTAGACATCTGTGTTTCATGCTTTCCTGGTGGCTCTTCACTGGGGGCTACTGAATGACTGAAATTGAGAGTTTAGCAGTTCAAGGTGCTCTTATGACCTAATATCCCATGGATATTAGGAACTAGTTGTATGGCATGTGCATCTGTGTCATTGGGGGGGGGGGTTTGACCTTGAATGGAAAACAGAATACTTGCTTTGCCTTCCAAAATGGGACTTTCCAAGCATTTGTAGATCATAGGTTGTTGTAGGAACTAATATTGTGGTATGGGCTACACATTGTTTTGTCTAGCTTCATCTGAATTTCATGATTGCTTCTTCAGACTTTCCATTATTTTCGGTATATTTGCATTAGGGTAGTTCTAAGGCACAGAAATAAATTTTACACACCACCATAAAAATCATATGAAGTGTAACAATATTTTAAGTGAATGACAAATCATCCAAATCTTTGATTATCTAAATAGTCTTCTCTGACTACTCCTTACCCCATTTGGAGACAAAGTTATGATGTTATCCGTATGTAGTCTAGAAATAATGGTGTTCTGTTAAACATCACCATATTGCTGTTCTGTAAGTGATTTGCAAATTATGAGCATTAAAGTCTTGTACAATTTCCTAACTTGTACTTCAAACAACTTGATCCCTAAGACTTGCTATGCCAATAACATGAATGTTTAAGATGACTGAAACATAAATGCTTAACAACCAGCTAACATGATGATTGTGTTACATCAGGGTGTTCAGCTCAAATATTTAGGATCTGCATGCCAGTTGCTTAGCTATAAAATTAAATATTTATTATATTTAAAATACATTTGCAGAGTTCTTGTATCCCAAGTTTTGGTACCTTGTATTTAATCACATCTATTATTACAAAGCATTAAAGGTAAAGGTAAAGGTACCACTGCCCGTACGGGCCAGTCTTGCCAGACTCTAGGGTTGTGCGCTCATCTCACTCTATAGGCCGGGAGCCAGCGCTGTCCGCAGACACTTCCGGGTCACGTGGCCTGCGTGATGAAGCTGCATCTGGCGAGCCAGCGCAGCACACGGAACGCCGTTTACCTTCCCACTGGTGAGCGGTCCCTATTTATCTACTTGCACCCGGGGGTGCTTTCGAACTGCTAGGTTGGCAGGCGCTGGGACCGAATGACGGGAGCGCATCCCACTGCGGGGATTCGAACCGCCGACCATGCGATCGGCAAGTCCTAGACGCTGAGGTTTTACCCACAGCGCCACCCGCGTCCCATTACAAAGCATTAGTGCAAGCCAACTGCTTGCTTGACAGCTTCATTCCCATTGAGCAAAGATGTTCTACACAGGGGACATGAAATAAGGACATCCTCCAGATCAGGGAGACGGTAAATCAGGCATTGTCCAGATTCTTGGACTATAACGCCCATCAGTCCCAACTAGCATGGCCATGGGAATTGTAATCCAAAATATCTGAAGGCAGTGGCGTAGCGTGGGGGTGCAGGGGGGGCCGGCCGCACCGGGCGCAACATCTGGGGGGGCGCTCACACTCGCAGCTCTCTGCCCCTACTAAAATCCACGGGTTAGGGGGCGCAAATTACTTGCCTTGCCCTGGGTGCTGACAACCCATGCTACGCCACTGTCTGAAGGGCACCAGGTTGGAGGAGGCTGCTTTGCAGCTTAATAATACTCTTGAGGAGTATTTTGTGCTTCATGTTCTAGGAGAGGTTTTGGAAAAATGCACTTGACTCTGGGTTAATGAACAATTGTAATTAAGACTTGAAAAGTATCACTCACTTCGATGCAAAGTACGGTAGATCCAGGAAGACGAGCATGTTTCTCATATCCATACAAGCTTTTTAACTGTGCTTGGCAT
>NC_138539.1:55489831-55532331 GCF_964234715.1 Podarcis melisellensis
GGTTGGCATGTCCATCAGCACACTCTGTTTTGCTCGTGTTCTCAAAATGGATCAGGCCAACCTCATGATAAATGGACAAATGCAAGCAGATGCTGATGCAGAACCAGCTGCTGTGAACAAGAATATGTGGACTGGGTCCCCGTCCTAAGGTCCATGTTCAGCTGCCAGTTATTATTGAACTCACTGTACACCAAAATAATCAGATGCACCTTTGTAGACACACACCCAATGGCTGATCGGTGCAGTAAATAATGTAACCAGCCTTCCATTGAGTAACTTCCCCCTCTGATTCCCCCTTCTCTTGCGTTTTGGCAGGGTTTTCAAACAGATAACAAAAGAACAATTATAAAGCAAATTCTTCCCAGTAGAATGTTTACTTGAATCGCTAACAATTAGTGGATTGTTGCTTTTGTTTTGACACGCCAAGATGGTAGAAAGAAAGGAAGAAGGAAAGAGAGATGGCAAAGGGTATAAAAAACCAAGGAATCTGTCAACTGATAAAAAGGTTCTCTTAAATCAAAAAAACAAAAACAAGCTGAAATATAGCCTCCATACTCCTATCTGTGAACCTAGTATGTTCCTGTTAAAAGGATAATTCCACCATGTACCAACTATAACCTGGTAAAATGATATATAGAGTGGTATTCATCCATTCCTTTGAAGAATTTATAAACCGCCCAACATTTGAAAATATTTGAACAGCAGTGTACAAAAAAAGGAATAAATAAAAAATGTGACGTTCAAACAATAGAAAAATCCATTAAATCCATTTGTAAAACCAACAGGAGCAATATCCAACAATACTACCCTGAGAAAGTCTTGTTTTTTTAAAAAAAAAGTCTTAAGGATATGCCTTAAATAACAAATGGTTGGCAGCATCCTAATTTATAGGAGGTGTGTATTCCAGAGAGTGGGTGCTACTGAGGGATGTCAGAGAATTCCATCGGAAAAAGAATCAGAAACTGCCACTATCCTCATTTTCATCCCAGGCACAAGATGCACATCAATTCAGTGAATATAATTGGTATTGAGCCAGTGAAGGCAATCAGTATTCACTCACATCATTAACAAAAAAATAAAAAAATGGAATTGGCCAATTTAGTCCCCAAACCAGACCTGAACTCAGATTGGAATGGGTCAAGATAACTGATGTTCTCCAAGAATTCCTGTGGTTGTGCCACCATTGCTCTTCAAAAGCTTCAAAACCTTCTCCAATACGGGAATATTAGTGAAAAATATCTTCTGAAAATCCATTATTTTAGTGCAAATTCTCATAATAAACACATTTTATGTGCGTTTTTGACTAATAGAAACATTTTTGCAAACAATTAACACATTTTTGCATGTTATTTTCACTAATATCTACTATATGAATTTTTATATGCTTTGTTTGGTTGGAGAACTGCACCACATAATTCAGAAAACTGTGAATTTCAAAGGATGGTTGTGTTTCAGTTCGCATATTGTTTAGGAAAGTGCAGAATGTATAGATCCAGCTTTCTCCTCCACCCCCAGTGCTGATTTCCCCATACCTTAGAACACCCTTTCAACCCCTCCACCGAAGTAGCTTTTATCAGCCATGAGAGGCAGGGATCCAAGAAGCAAAGGGTTGACTGAATGTCTGCAAGCATCTTGTCCATAACATTGAGCCATGTCAGTCAAAACTAATCCCAGAACAAGTCAGATGGGGGCATTGGACACCCCCTGTAGCATCTATTGATATTCTAGAGGGTTAATCAAAACATTTAATGGTTCAATTAAAAACAAATGCAACTATGAGATTTTAATAATTTTAACAAAAGCATTAAAAAAACACCAACATGATTAAAGCTACAATCCCGTACATACTTACTTGGGAGTAAGCCCCATTGAACATAGGGACTCACTTCTCAGTAGATACATGGAGCACTGCACTGTTGTTATTTTTTACTTGTTTATAGAAAGGATCTATATCCTGTCCTTCTAGTGCTTTTTACATTACTCAGGGCAGCTTTCAATAATTAATACCAATTATTATAACTACAATAACATTCCTAAAAAAAGAAAAAAGAAATAAAATACATTGTCCACCTCAGCAGATAAAGTGAAGACATGGGATAAACAATTATCTACCCACAAAGTATAGAAATACTTTTTATGTCAATTGAAACTTCAAGCATATATCTATTTTTCTCTAAAGATCCAGCCATACAAATTCCTTAACAGTATAGGAAGAATATTTCAATTTTGTTTTGGGTGTCTGTTGTTAATATCACATTCAGAAAACCACTTTATGTGTCTGTGCCAGTCCTGTCGAGATAGGTTCATTATCATTACAATACTAGCTGTCGACAGTGCACTCTGTGATCCCAGCTTTATGTTGGCAAATTGCTCCAGTCTTTTCAGCATAACCAGATGACAAATCCCAAGGCTGATTTAATAATTTGCCCCCTTTTTTAGGCATGTTATTGCCTACAGACACTGTAGGGAACATTCCTGCAACCAGCAGGGAGATGGAATGATTGAATGAACAGAACTTCCCTTACTGCTATGATTTGCTGAATTGCTACAGAAATGGGAAGACCTTGTTGGCAAGGTGAAGAATCGGGGTATTTTTATGGCCATGAATAGAAGCTTAAAATTGCATATTAATTTGTTAAACCTCTAAGTTCACAGGGACTTCTTGTGTCCGTTGTCTAAGGCTGCTCAAGAGTCACTTCTTATGCTATTTTTCTCTACTTAAGTTTGAGTGGTTGGAACCAAATATAAGGAAACATTTATAAAAGAGGAAGGGTCCCACGTACAATGTGGCTGATGGAAGTCTCAGGCTAAAATAGTCAAAATGTTGTATAGAGATGATATGATATGATATGATATGATAGGAAAATATATGTAAAAACTAATAAAAATGTATATTAATCAATTGGCATCTGATTCCATGGTTCAAACACTTCAGAATTCATGTAGGGTAACACTTTTGAGAAAATGTCTCCTCATCAAACTGTCTCTGCATATGGAAAAAATAATAAGGTTGTCTATTTACAGGGATGTTATACTAGTAGCTCTCCAAATGGTCTCTCTTAACCAATGAAGGATCTAGGATCTGAAGGGAGACCAACTTACAATCAAGAATTCTGAGACAGCTGAGATTGTGGATAGACTAAAAGAAGAGAGTCACCATCACTAACACTGTTATTGGTCTATGGCTGAAACCAACTTGTGGCATACAGTTCTAAAGTTCATATGTGATGTTTCCTGGATATCAATCTCTATGGCAACAAAAACTCTCCTGTGACTGACAACAAAACGAAGCTGACATTTTCTCTGTGCTATAAACCGGTATGTGAAACTTCCCATCATATGGCAACACCCAGTGCTCTGCAATGAGACTTCTTCATATAGCCCTGTAGCACAAAACCTGATCTGAAGTGTCCCGCAACTCTCTATAGTGCTACAAGTGGGCAAGAGGAAAAGTTATGCCTATCATACAGGTGCTGCTAAGCTGCTGCTGTTAATCCCCTCTTTGGGGGGAGAGTGGGTACAATTCCAGCAGGTTTGATGCACCTAGAAAGCTATGGCCAATTTACTTTTGAAAATATTTTTTGGGGGAAACAAAATTTGGCATGGTTAACCCACTCCAGGAGGACTACCATGTCTGCAGGTTCCATGCACCTGCATGGAAAAAAACTAAAAACTAAAAAGTTATGGCTATTTTGGTTTCCCAATGGAAGTCAAAAGCAGGACATATCCCAACTATTGCTTTGGATACAGGGTCCAAGGCAAGCCTCCCCACACCCCAAAGCTATCTGAAGTGAATAGGGGCTTGACCCAAAGTGAAGTGGGGGGAGGGGACATTTGCACAGCCTAATGAGTATGTTTCTTAAAAGCAATGAAGTTATTTATCCCAAATGTAGATTTTCATTTTTCTAATGATCTGAAATCTTGATTTTTAGTCAAGGATTGTACTGTTATTGTACTGCTAAGCCTCATTGAACTTAATGGGGGCGTTCTTGTGAGTAAATGTGCATCACATTAAGGTGCCTATGTACCTATTAATTTGTACATCTTTTCTTTTCTTGTTCTTCATCTCCCTTGTTTCTTCTCCCCTCCCTCAGAAGTCACTCATCATAGCTGACGTATTTTATTTTTATTCTTGTATCAATAGCTATGAAGGGAACAGTTAACCCAGTCTCTAAAATGTCAGCGGTAGTTTTGCCCTTGAGCCATTCAATAGTTTTGATTCATCTTCTGCAAAAGTTCATGTTGACAGACACTTTCTTTCTTTCTCCCTCTTTCACCCTGCTGTCAGTGTCTTTTATGACTATATTTATACATATATATGCCTATGAACATTTGGATTCCCTTATCCACAGTGTATGAATATGTTTCTTGCCTGAGTTATGCAATGATTACCTTTTGGAATGACCTGCAGTTCCTTATTTCCAGCATATTAATGGTCTGTCTGTTGGTTATAATTGCTTGGGACATTCTTCTGCTGTCAGTGGGCTTGTGCCAGATACAAATTTTGTAAGTAGTCTGCATCACTGTCGATAACTTAATTCAAACTTATTTGGGAGAGGTGGAAGAAGGTGTCAAGAAAGGACATTAGCATGTTCAGCTGGCAATTTGTAGGCAGTTTTCTTTGCAACACCACTGACGAGACAAGCTGCTGTTTCAAATGGACAATGGCATGCCTCTTCAGCTGTGGGAACTACTGATACACACAAGCACAGCCAGAGCTTTAATTTTTTTACTGTCCCCCCTTTGGATGCTCGTCGTGCGACAAATTACTGTCAAACAGACTTTATGGTTGATGTGATAAAGAGGGATAGTGAATGAATAAAAATGAGGAGGCACAAAATAAACAGAATGTGATAATAAAATCTTATCAATAAGTATACGAATGACATAAAAAATAAGATAAAATGCCCAATATCTTCACACTTAATCCAAAGGAAAGACAAAAACAGGGGGTGGTGAAGCAAGGAAATCTTGCCATTGCAAATTTTATTGAGATAAATAAAAGTGTGATAGAAGATTATTATTTTTGGTAATCAGTAACATGAATCTGGTGCTTTTGTTTTCCCTCTGTTTGTCGCTCTCCTCTATAAGCATGCTTATCGAGGTCTACCAAAAGCCCAGAAGCCCATAGGTCAGAGAACAGCATTTTGATGGATTATGGGATTGTAACTGTCCCTGCCAGCTGACAGCTTTTATTGGCTGGGAGGATGAGCCTGTAAACCTTTATATAATTATTGTATTAAAGCCACTGTGCCTCTGTGTTGCTGGCGCTTGTTCAGGGATCAATGTGAAGATAATTTCAAAAATGAATAGTAAGTATTGATCGTCCCTTGGTGAAGCCTTATCAGTGTCTGAGGCAGACTACTGTAGATTATAACTTCAATGTCATTTATGATGATATGATACGTATTCTAGAGTACCAATTTAAACAAAGGGCTGATTTAATTCACAATGGATTTTTGTAGCTTGATGGGTAATAAATCACAATCTGTGTAATTTTTAGAAATGAACACATGTTGGCAGTAGTTCAGGGCAGTTCCTGGGAGATCAGAAAATGACCAGGGAGGGCAAATATCAGCAGAGAACCCCTTCTGAATGATTGGCCTTTACTTGATTCTGACATTCAGATGACCTTGGGGCCGCCGCTGGCAGCTGCTGCTTAATTTGCTTCACTGAGGACACAGTTTAACTTTCTATCTGTCTGCCAATTACCTGACATTTTCAACTTATCACCATCTATTTTTTAAATTATTGGAGGCACATCCACATTTTAAAGGGGGGGTGGCTTTAAGGTAAGTATTGGTTTTTTCCGGTTGCTGAGACATCTCCATGACAAGGAGCTACGATATCACTATGCCTAGACTAGATATTAATAGCTTCTTTGATTTCGAGCAGGGTAGAGAGCAAAGACAGGTGCTCTCTTAACAAAAAACACCACCACCCAAGTTATATAGCTTTTAAATAAGTTTGTTGGTGTTTGACATGAAACAAATCTGCAATTCAGCTTCCAGGGATTCGTATAGCAAATGACAAAAACTCACTTAAGATAATGATAGGTAATGGCTGTTTGTTGTTGTTGTTGCAAGTCTTTTACATGCAGACTGTTAAATTAGGTTGACAAAATCATTGCTAAGTGCTCTTAATAATGTTTCTGAGGTAATGAGAGGTGATGTGAAAGGTCTCTGTATTGTTTGATCTGTAATGTCATTCCTACATGCAGTTCATCTTGCAATGGTGAACTTCAGTATCTGAACTCAGGGAGAGGCTGTCACATTCAAGAGCCACCTAAGAGGATCACAGGTGAGTTGGGATGCAAATCCAGTTCTTACCTCTGGCTGGCTTAGATCAGCTTCTGGTGCCCTTAGTTCACTGTGTTGGTGTGTTAGCAGCAAGCCAGAGAGAATTTCTTTAGGAAAGGTAATGAAGTTGGGAGTCTTCATTTACTTGAATCCAGTCACCAGGGGTCATACGGCTTGTACCTCAGGACATTGCTGCACAAAGGAGCTGAGTATGCCGTCAATGAACCTCTCACCCACTTCAGAATGGATTTGCAGGTGCTTCCTGAACTGGATTGCACGAACCCTGTTTGGGCTTTCAAATAACATGTAGGGGAATAGTATGGAGTGGGTGTTGGGTTGTGCCTGCTAACCCTGACCCCCACATTGTCACAAGCGCTACTCCCTACCTTCAGCAAGGTCTGAAAGGATAATTTGACTGCTCAGCTGATCTCATCTTGCATGCAGGAACCCTGATGGTGCATGATTCCTGAGTGGATGAAGGATTCTAAATGTGCTCAGCTAAAACATGCCAAAATCCCCTTTCAGATCATCATATGAAAGTGGAAGTTGGAGCCAGTGGAAATGGGGCCATTGGGGAGTTAGGGTCAGAAGAAGAAGAAGAAGATGAAGAGTTTGGATTTGATATCCTGCCTTTCACTCCCTTTAAGGAGTCTCAAAGCAGCTAACATTCTCCTTTCAATTCCTCCCCCACAACAAACACTCTGTGAGGTGAGTGGGGCTGAGAGACTTCAAAGAAGTGTGACTAGCCCAAGGTCACCCAGCAGCTGCATGTGGAGGAGCGGAGACGCGAACCCGGTTCCCCAGATTACGAGACTACCGCTCTTAACCACTACACCACATTGGCTCTATCCACCCTATCCACACCCACTTCACACTTAATCCTCCCACATATTCTTTGAACACTAGAATTACTTGATGATGACAGAACAAGTCAGAACCTGAGCAGAAAGTCACACATAGGTTCATCCATACATTTATTGTTCTCTTCTCTGTCCCCCCAACATTAGATTAGCCATTTATTCTATACATCATTCCTTCTGCGCCACCTAAGGATGTTCCAAGAGCAATTTATTGCCAAAGATAGATAAGTGCTATCTCTGTTGTCTTTTCGGTGAATACTGAAGATGTTCCTATTATTCCAGACAACCTTTTAAATGAGGATCTTTCCCAGTCTGTATCTGTCTTGGAATTGTTTTTATAAGTTTTAATTGTTTTATCATTTGTGTGTTTGTCGCTCTGAGCACCTTTGTGAGAAGGTTTATAATTATTATTGTTAAAAAAAATGGTCCAGTAGCACCTTAGAGACCAACTAAGTTTGTTCTTGGCATGAGCTTTCGTGTGCATGCACACTTCTTCAGATACGAAAGCTCATACCAAGAACAAACTTAGTTGGTTTCTAAGGTGCTATTGGACCATTTTTATTTTATTACTGTGTCAGACCAACACGGCTATGTACCTGAATTATTATTGTTGTTGTTGATATATATGCAACTAATGCATTTTGCAAATTAACAGAGGAAAATCAGAACCAACTTCTTTCCCAACACAAAACTCCCAATACAGTGGGGAAAACCTTGACCTTGCCATATTGGTATATTGGTATAATAATTTCACCTAATTAAACAAAGGAAAATACAGTAATGGGTTTCCTGTGATCCAATTCCATTACGCAGGAGTTGATTTTTCTAAGACAATGCAACCTTCTTGGGTGGCTAGGCTTTTTTCCTTAAGTGGCCAATTAAAGAGTTCAGTCATTGTGCACAAAGATGATACATGTAGCGGCTGTATACTGTACTACTAAAAAAACACACCAGAATCTTATAAAATATCCCAATTTAAGGCCTCATTAACTTGTGTAATAACTTTGATGTTACATTTGCAATCCTTTACTGTAGTTAAGGGTCAACAGGCATTTTCAATAAGTATTTAAAAACATTTCACAAACTTTAGTTATGTCCATTTCAGTGGGGTTTAGAATGAATGTCAATTTTTATTATTATTTTTAAAATGTGTTGTTTTTTTAAGTTAAATATGCTCTCTTTTTTAAGTTTAAATGAGAGAAACGTATAAGTAAATTGCAGCAGGGTCTCTTATGACTAAATCATTTGCTGCATGATTATACTTATCCCAATTTGGAAAAGACTATCTCCTCACTTCCCACATGTTCATCAACTCTACTACCACAATCATAGCTGGCTGCAAGATAGGATTTTCTTGCCATTCACCAACAGCTTGTCTCTGATGGCTGACTATGCACCTCAAAGAATGATTTCATTTGATAGCATCTGAGGGTTATAATCAAAGGTGAGAGAATGACCAGACAAATGAAGGGAGGTGAGGTCAGAACTCTAGCCTTCTTATAGCTGGAGTGAGTGAGAGAAGAACAGGGAACTGTTAGTTTTGTGATTGGTTCAGTGCCCTAATGGAGACATTGGCGAAACCAATTAAAAAGAGGAGGAAACATGAATGTTTGAGTTTAATTTCATATCTATCTCAGAGAGAACATGACTGGAGTCCACCCTCAACACAGAGGACATTATGGAGGCATTGCCTGAGGTAAATTTTATAGCTTATTATCTTTTGAACCAGTATGAAATTTATTTATTTCACAATGATGCATTATTTTTATTCTTTTACATGATTGAGGAGGCTGATTCATGTGGTTGACTCCTTGATTTTATCTGAGAAATCAAATGGATCCATGTGCATTGGATATTTTGAACATGAGCCTCATTCCATCGTAAAGGAATGTCTTTGTGCAGGGTAAACTTCCAAGTTGGGGAGAGCCCAAGGGAATGACTAGAGAAAGCATTGTCCAGCCCAGCCAACTGCTTTGGAGTATTAAATCATAAAACTAAGCTCTATGGTGGTCAAATAGGTAGTCTGTGATGCTCAGCTAACAGGAGACGTGAGCAGAGGAGTAGACAGAGCAGAAGATGGAATTTCAGTCAACTAGTATCTTAAGGTCCCATTAGAGTAACAGAAGAGCGAAGAGAAAAAATAAGTGAATAATCCTTAGCCATCAACAATGATAATCAGCTGGAGTTGATGGGAGCTGTATGGAGATACAATATTGACAATGGGAAGGTTGGGTTGACAATTTATGTTATAACAGGCAGCAATAAGGGTTTGAGAGGACCTGGAAGAGCTGATGCCACTGTGAATAACCCTAAACATAAATTAATGGAATTGCAAAGCTCAGGCATGTGTGGTGTCCTCTTCTGGGATTAAATCTTGGATAAGGATCTCTCAGTGAAGTTCCAACAACAATCTCTCCAATTGTCAAGGCATGAATGAACTAACCGCAGTTTCCATGGTATCCATGATAAAAATGTAACCTTCTTCATACAACTGTAGCTATGATTTATTCATATTATTACCCTTTCTATTTTCAATAAAATGACTTCCAGAAGCTTCCTTGTAACTCACCATCTCTATTGATATTACTAATAAAATTATAATTTAATTGCTTTGGAATGCAGATGTTTCATATCAAATGGAAGACAATTAAGATCATCCGTCCCATGGGTCTGTTCTTGTAAAGGAATGATTCATCAGAGAAACACAGAAGGTTCTGGGATTGACTACTCAATGAACAGAACAGGTTGGCCTGGTTTGGGGGACCCAATTGAAGTAATGGCACAACCCTAGTCAAAGCACATCTGGTCTTTGAAAACTTTTGTTGTCATCGTAATTTTATCTATATTTGACTGCATTTTTATATTTTTACAATGGGTTAATGTTACTTTTTTAATATTTTCACCTAATTTAGTCATTTAATGGAGCTAGATCCTGACAAAACAGGAATGTTGTGAGTTTTGGTTCTTGTGTCTGGCAATTGGGTAGATTACCGGTACCTAAGCTGGGCCACTGTTTCCCTATTCAAACCCAATTCAATATATTAAAGTTAATGTATACATTTCTCAATGACCTGCAGTTCCAATACTTGAAGGAGCCTTCCTCTCATATAAACTTGGACTGTGCGTGAAGATCTGTAGGGAGGTTGAACTTGTGGTCCTGATGCTGAGCAAAGCCTATGGTGTGATGATTCAAAACAGGGCCTTTTCCATGGTTGCACCCCATGTATGAAACTCTTTTCCCTCGGAGGTATGGTTGACGCTGATGTTATTAACTCATCAGCACTGACTGAAATCATACATCTTCACCTGGGACTATAGTAAAAACAGATTCATTCGTGTTAGCAGGTTTGTTAATTGTTTGTCTGCTGTACTGTATTTTGTATCATATTTTATTATAGTTTTAAATTTGCTTATGATTTTTATTGTTTTAAGGTAGAGCTTTTTCTTTTTTTCTTTTTTCTTTTTGCAATCCCACTTGGGATCATTTCAAATAAAGGGCAGTTTAGAAACTAAACAAACTAATAAATATAAAAAGGTTAAAAAAGTAATATACTGTATAAATATATAAATCCATACCCGTGACTTGGTGTAAGACTACATCCATCTGATGAAATAGACTGTGATTCACACACACAAAAACTGTACCATAACACTTAGGCTGCAATCCTAACCCCAGTTACTTGGGAGTAAATTGTAATGAACTCAGTGAGATTTACTTCTGAGTAGACATGTTTGGAATTGTGCTATATTAGTCTTTAAAGGCACATTCCTAAGCCTAGATCTGCTGGGATGAGCGAGTTAGGATGAGGCAGATCTCCAGGTTAGCCAGCAGGTCCCCAACCTTGATTCAGTCAGGTCTAAGCTGGCTAAGCTAAGACTGTAGATTTTACACTGCCATAAACCCTAAAGGGACGTGGGTGGCGCTGTGGGTTAAACCACAGAGCCTAGGATTTGCTGATCAGAAGGTTGGCGGTTCGAATCCCCGCGACAGGGTGAGCTCCTGTTGCTTGGTCCCTGCTCCTGCCAACCTAGCAGTTCGAAAGGACGTCAAAGTGCAAGTAGATAAATAGGTACTACTCCAGCAGGAAGGTAAATGGTGTTTCTGTGCACTGCTCTGGTTTGCCAGAAGTGGCTTAGTCATGCTGGCCACATGACCCGGAAGCTGTACCCTGGCTCCCTTGGCCAATAAAGCAAGATGAGTGCCACAACCCCAGAGTCAGTCATGACTGGACCTAATGGTCAGGGGTCCCTTTACCTTTTAAACCCTAAAAATGAGTGTTCCAGGGAAGTAGTGGAAGATGGGACCAAGTATGGGGAATGTATGCGGCATCCTAACCCCATTCAGCTTCATCACATGACTGGGAAAAAGGTTGGTGTAAGCGAAGCTCTATTTTAAAGGCTTCTTTTCCCAGGCTTAGGTGGGCTCAGCCAACAGTAGCTCCACTACTTTATGCCAGTTTAACTTAAGCCAGCATAAATTTCACTTACTTCCCATACTTAGGATTGCCCTTTGCTGCTTTGGATAAAGCATGGCTACCCCCTGGTAATTAAACAATATTGTTACATTACTTAAATTGTAAAACAATTTATAATATACTCCATAGTCTGTAGACACATCACATTATAACCATGTATAGTTTATCCACACAGCATTCCATTTTTGTTTGACCCACTACGCTCCATAAGTTCTCTTCTATATTGGTCTGGTATTAAATTTCTTACCTTTCCTTCTGACCTTTGGAGATCTCTTTTCTTTTGTAGCCACTATCCGTTGCTCCAACGAGTGCAGTCCATCAGTCCCAATAATTCCTTTGCAGAATCCATCTCATTCATGTGAACAGGGAAGGTGTTCATCAGATTGGTTGGTTGGTGGTTTTAGGTATGGATTTCCAACTACATAACTCTAATGCAGAATTGACTAACATAGTCTCTTCCAGATGTTGGATTCTAACACCCATCATCCCTGCCCACTGGCCATGTTAGCTGAGGTTGAGAGGCATTGAAGTCCAACAGTATCTGAAAGGAATCTCATTCACTATCTCTGCTCTGATATAACTCCCTGAATTTACAGGGAACCCAATTGGCGCTGGGGATGTAGAAGTTATTTACGCCGATGTGTATTCCTGATTAATCTGTGGCCCAAGACACTGTTTGTTCTAGGGCTATAAACATTCCAAGACTGGAAATATATCTGGTTTTTTGTTGAGTACCACGCACATTTACAATGGTGTCCAAAATTATAAATATTTTATCTCTGGAAATGAATGACTTCTAGAAGGTATCCAATCACTGTGTTGTTGCTGTCCCTCCTGTACACATTTTTTTTTTTTTGTCATTAGAGGCAAGAAGATATTGAATTCTTTTAGTCTTTGCTGTACTGTGAGAAATAATGAGGGCTTTAGGTCATTTACATGCACACACAAACAAGACACCTAAACACATGATAGCATAATCCAACGGCTTAGCCCTACCATATAATTTTACATGCTTTGTGTCCTCTTGAGCCTTCAAAGGTAGTATTTATTAGTCTTTAGACCAAAACTATGTGCATGCCATATCATTACTAGCTCAGGGGGAATCATTTGAACCAATGTAATTTACTCAATATTGGTCAGTTTGACTCCTGACCCCCGTCCCTTGACGGTGTATCCTTAGCAACCCTTGATGTGTGTTAAGTCAGGATGTGCTTATTGGTCTCATCTGTGACAGCTTGCTGAAGGCTGCTTAACACAGCTTGGTCTTTTCAAAGGACTGTAAGACATCCAATACTATATTCTGACCCGGCTATTATTTAGGTAGGCAGTATTATGATGAGGCTGGTGTGTATGTGTATGTATCTCCAGGAAAATCCTGGAATTTATATTTCTGTCTTTTAAAAAATTAGTTTATTGAAAACGTCACTTTTAAAAAAGCAGTCAGCATATATGCGGTGCAGTGAGCACCGATAATTTATAGGATCATTTGTCTGTGGTAAAATATGCTCCTGTCTATAATTCTATATAAAATATATGAAATTGTTTGTTTAAAATGTTAGCCCATTATGTATTTTATGGAAACTGCTTTGTGAGTGCCATGGTACCCCCCTCCTAAATCTTGTATCATGAATTACGGTACTACTCAAAAACAAAAGCAGAAATGATCTCTCTAGATACATATTGGAGGTAGACTATTTCAGCTCCATGTCATTTAGATGTCTGTTGATTCATAAGTCTTTTCTCCCCGTTTCTGTACACATCTGCAAAATAATTTAAAATCCACACAAATATTTGTATTTAGAAATACACTTAAAGACATTTGACTTCATCTTCTTGAAAAATACTCATTTCTAAGCGCATTCTGCCATGAAAACATACATTTTTGTATGCATATTTGTATTTATTTTATTGAGCTGGGGCAACATTGCAAATTTGGGAGAAGTGCAAAATGCAGAGGCTAACTGCATCCTGATCCTCACATTAGTCTGAGAGACATGGGTCAGTTCATATTGGAACAAGTAAATGATGAATTCCTCAAGCATACCAAATGCATATTGGTAGGTTTGCAGACAATCTGCACAAGATAAGCCTTTGAATATTTGATTTTTTAATATTGTTGGTGGCTTTTGTGCAAGTTTCTTTTAATTAATCTGGCCTATTGAGGCTTAAGACTCAGCTAGTTAAGCATTCAGTCAACAAAAGACTATCACTTATTTTACATCTCTGAACAAGTGGTAGCTTGGCATCTTCTAACTTACAGCATGGGTCAGAGTCTCCTTGACTTATGGGAATGGCCATTACATAAGGTAGGGGTGTGGGAGAATTCAGTTCAATTCACATTTGAAGATAAAAAGGTAACGGAAAAGGAAAAGGACCCCTGACAGTTAAGTCCAGTTGAGAACGACTCTGGGGTTGCGGTGCTCATCTCACTCTATAGGCTGAGGGAGCCGACATTTGTCCGCAAACAGTTTTTCCAGGTCATGTGGCGAACCAGAGCAGCATAGAGAAACGCTGTTTACCTTCCCGCCACAGCGCTACTTATTTATATACTTGCACTTTGATGTGCTTTCGAACTGCTAGGTTGGCAGGAGCAGGGACTGAGCAACGGGAGCTCATCCAGTCATGGGGATTGGAACTGCCAACCTTCCAATCAGCAAGCCCTAGGCTCAGTGGTTTAGACCACAGCGCCACCTGCGTCTCTTTACACTTAAAGATAAACCTACCCAATTCACACTTTCTGAAACACTTGAACTGAAACACAGTTCTTCTAGTGCAAGGTTACCAATGGTTAAATTCCATTATCTAGAACTGAACATGAACATGATGTCAAATGCATTATTTGCAGGTTTTAAAATCTGCAAAGAATTCAGCTGAAGGAAGACTGATAATTTTCAGGTCCACAACCAATATGGAGGAGATATTTAACCCCCCCTACCCCCTGCAGTTCTGAGAGAAGTTCCTCTGTTGAAGATGTTATTTGCATTGGAGGGGGGGCACATTGCTGCTAAATGGGGCATTTGCTCCCAAAGGAAACAGTAGATTTAGTTAAGGTATTTTCGTCGGGATAGAAGCAAAGGAGGAAAGAATAAAATGTTCCTGCATCCCTACTGTGATCCAGACAAGTGTTTGGCTCCTTCATGTGTGGCTATTTCGGCATTTGTAAAAAGCTGCTTGATAAATAAAAAAAATATATTGACGGTCACATCTGATTTGAATCTAAGTCCTCTGAGCTGATAAAAATGGAGGGAGGGAGGAAGGAAGGAGAAAAAACACAGCAAAAGAAGTATAAATGCATAGGACAAACAAGTACTTAGTGGTCACAACAATCAAAACAAAACAACTGCCTCCCATAGTCTGAAGCACTAACATTAGTACATCTAAATGAATTTTGCATACAAGAGACGTCAACCTCTAAAGTTCAGGGCCATCTAAATATGTGATTAAAGGAAACCAAACCATGAGGATGTTAGACTTCAGGGTTGGATGCCCAGCCAAAAGTACTTGGTGCATTAACTTCTGCATAATTGAAATATACTACACTCTTCCCAGCCATTGTTTCCTTGTAGGCAGCCTAGAATATTTCCACGACCTACCAAAAGTGATTTTAGTTACTATGAATGAGCACACTGGAAGAATCCTAGGTGTGCAGGAAGTGCCATCATGCTCAAAGGAAATAAAAAAGTTCATTGCTAAAAACAACCAGTAGGGATGTGTACAACACCCCCCCCACACACACACATTTAGTTGTCAATCAGTGCTATATGAACTTTCCTTCATTCAAGATTCAATCTATTCCCCACTAACCTGGAAGTAAGCCCAACCAAACCCAGTGGGAGCCCCTCAGACAATTCCCAGAGCTCCCTGGCAAGAGGAATTGATTGTTTAAACCACTCTGGGAACTGTAGTTCTGTGAGGTGAATTAGAGTCTGTTAACAACCTTCAGCACCCTTAACAAACCACAGTTCCAGGATTCTTTGGGGGAAGAAGCCATGACACTTCATTGCAGTAGGATACTGCTTTAAATGCATAGTGGATGTGTGGCCTAAGGCTGCTATCCAGCCCCCTTTTGCATCCATGAAGTGATGTCAGTGTTCTGCCCACTGAATGTGTTGGATGCGCAGCAGCCCATAAAAAGCCCTGAAATAGGATGTTCCTGGCTGGGAGGGCTGGGCTGTCCCAGGATCCTGAACTGGCTCCAGCCCCATCACTCGACAGCATTGGGCTCAATTCAGACCTAACTGCTATGCTAGCTTCAGGCTTTCTCTGTGACTTGCCTGTGCCCAATACCTTGCACCCTGGGCAGTTTGAGCAGAAGGACTGTGAACCTGCCACTTGATTAAACCCCACTGCTATCTGGCTGGTGTTTGGATTCTGGTCCTCCACCAGTAACACGAGTTGCTAGCTTGTTACATACCCAGCAATTCCCCAACAATATGTGGGGAAATAATATCACTTACTTTTCCCAATAGCTCTACAGGGTTCAGATTCAGTTTTTGGGATCTCCTGATAAAATTATTTCGGGTAGCAGGGCAAGGAGCAAAGATCTGTGTGAGACTTTGGAGATAGTTGCGCTAGGTGAATGCTATGATGGGACTTCTGGACCCCACTGGTCTCAACTGCCAAAGGGTGGGGGCCTCAGTGCAAGGTTTTACACAGAGTTTTACACAGAGTTGCCAAGGCTCCTGGGCTCAGACTTTACACTCCCTGACTCACATCAGTGGAAGCAAGCTGGGAGAATTATTCATTGAGGAAACAAGCCGCGGAGTTGCTAAGCCCAGCACTTGACCCATAAAAAGATCTCTCTCTCTGGTCTAAGGACCAGGACTTCTGTCCCATGAGCTCTCCTCTTCACATGTACAAAACATCCCCCCAAAATCTGCACAGCAGTATGGGAAGAGGAATATCCCTGCAGTTTAACGTATTAGAACCTTGTTGCCCTGGGATGAAATATGTTAACTGATGTTTAATGGGCACCTCTGTTGGCTCTAGTGCCAACCCAACAGAGATGAACTTTAGGGAAGCTTTTAATGTTTGATGTGTTACTGTATTTTAATATTTTGTTGGAAGCCGTCGTGGAAAGAAGCTTTCATCACATTGATACCCAAACTAGAAACTGAAAAGACACAACTTAAGAACTACCACCCCATCTCCCTCCTAAATGTGGATTACAAAATATTTGCAGACATTTTAGCAAGTAGATTTAAAAAAGTGTTAAATGAAGTGATTCACAAGGACCAAGCAGGCTTTCTCCCAGGTAGACATTTGTTTGCTAATACAAGGAACATTATTGATATTTTGGAACTATTGCAAACAAATATCAATACAAAAGCAGTGTTGATATTTATAGATGCGGAGAAGGCCTTTGACAATATTTCTTGGAAGTTTATGAAGAAAAACTTGGAAGGAATGGGAGTGGGGCGGGGGTTTGAGAATGGGATAGAGGCAATCTATTCGGAGCAAAAGGCAAAATTGATAGTGAACAATGTGGTGACGGAAGAGTTTAAAATTGAAAAAGGAACACGACAAGGTTGCCCTATTTCCCCTTTGTTATTTATTTCGGTCCTGGAAGTGCTCTTAAATATAATCAGAGGAGACCGGTTGGTGGAAGGTATTCAGGTCGGAGCGAAACAGTATAAACTTAAAGCATTTGCAGATGACCTAGTATTGACCTTACAGGAGCCAGAGCCAAGTACCAAAAGGGTTTTGCAACTGATTTATGAGTTTGGTCGGGTGGCGGGATTTAAACTTAACAAGCAAAAAACTAAGGTTTTGGGGAAAAAATTGACTTCTTTAGAATCAGAAAGGTTTCAGAAAGAGACAGAACTAAACGTGGTTGTCAGAGCTGCCTCCAGGTCCCAGCTCACAGAGGACCAACGCTAGCCGGTTGTAATGTACAAAAGTCTTTCTTGAAGTTCAGTTTCCATTTACAAGCCGCAGCGTGCAGCTCTACGTCTAGAACCTAGACCGGCGAAGCTCCGTCTGAGTCTCCGCCCCCTGTACACCAGTTTAAGACTCTAGCCTTACTCCACCTCTTCCGTTGTTCTTTCCTCCTCTGGGTCCTTCTGCCCCCCGGGGTCTCCTCCTTTCTGGACTCTTCTGACGCTGACCCCCCTGACTCTTGTCCCTCCTTCCGGCGGGCTTTAGGACCTGGCTCCCTATCCGGGCTGCCTGCTGTGCCACTCGCCTGTACATTTGAACTTGGCGCGCGCGCCCAGCCTCCAACCTTCCTCTCGACCGTTTCCGCGCTCTCCGATGGAGGCGTGGTCAATCCTGACTCATCTCCTCTCGCTGGTGGTGAGCAGCCTGATCCCGATACCTGGGACTCCTCCCCCCCACTGCACTCTGGTGGGGAAGCTGGTCCTGATTTCCAACTGCTGCTCTCTGAGTCCCCTCTGGCCCCTTCTTCCTGGGGTGTCCCCCTAGGCACCCCCCTTGCTCTGGCCATGGGCGCCCCCTTCTGTGAATCTTCCGATTCGCTGGAGAGACTCAGGGAATTCCTCGGACCACTGTCATCGCTTACGCTCCCCTCGGATTCCTCCCCCTCGCTCTCCATTTCCTCCCTCTCCTGTGCCTCTGCTCCTGAGCCCCTGACAGTGGTTAAAAAAGTAAAATACCTAGGGGTAAACATAACAGCGAAGAACATGAATTTATTTAAAGATAACTATGAAAAATGCTGGTCTGAAATTAAATGGGATCTAGAAGTTTGGTCAAGATTGAAACTTTCCTTGTCAGGACGTATTGATGCTATTAAGATGAATGTATTGCCAAAAATGCTGTTTTTGTTTCAAACTTTGCAGATTGTGGATAAAATGGAGTGTTTTGGGAGGTGGCAGAGAGATATCTCTAAATTTGTCTGGCAGGGCAAAAAGCCCAGAATTAAGTTTAAGATATTAACTGATGCTAAAGAAAGAGGGGGCTTTGCCCTGCCAGACTTAAAGTTGTATTATGAATCAACAGCTTTCTGCTGGTTGAAGGACTGGCTGCTTCTTGAAAACACGGATGTTTTAGATTTGGAAGGATTTAACAATGCTTTTGGATGGCATGCATATCTGTGGTATGACAAGGTTAAAATACATAAGGCTTTCAAGAACCATGTTGTCAGAAAAGCAGTGTTCAATGTCTGGACAAAATATAAAGACTTATTGGAAAATAAGACTCCAAGGTGGTTATCACCAATGGAAGCTAAGGCCCCGAAAAGACTCAATATGGAGGCCAAATGGCCGAAATATTGGGAAATAATAGAAAAAGATGGAGATAACTGGAGGTTGCAGAGTTTGGACAAAAAGATAGGATTCCAGGTGGAAAAATCAAAGCTAGAAACAGAATTGTTAGAACCCAGTTTTAAGACACTTTCAAGAATGTATAACTTGTTGCTAAAATGGAACACACAAGATGAAACGGTCAAATCAGCTATGATAAAATGGGCACAGGACATAGGGTACAATATCATGTTTGCTGACTGGGAAAAGTTATGGACCACCGGCCTGAGATTCACGGCATGTAATGCCTTGAAAGAAAATATTATGAAAATGATATACAGGTGGTACATGACCCCCAGTCAAGCTTGCAAAGATATACCATTTGTCAGATAATAAATGTTGGAAATGTAAAGAAACTGAAGGAATGTTCTTTCACCTCTGGTGGACCTGCCCTAGAGTTAAGGCTTTCTGGGAAATGATATATAATGAGCTGAAAAAGATATTTAAGTATACCTTTCCTAAGAAACCAGAGGCCTTTCTTCTGGGCATTGTCGGCCAGAGGGTGCAAAAGAAAGACCGAACTTTTTTTATGTATGCTACAACAGCAGCAAGGATACTCATTGCTAAATACTGGAAAACTCAAGATTTGCCCACACTGGAAGAATGGCAGATGCAACTGATGGACTATATGGAACTGGCAGAAATGACTGGCAGAATCCGAGACCTAGGAGAAGAACTGGTGGAGGAGGACTGGAAGAAATTTAAGGACTATCTACAAAAACATTGCAAATTGTATGAATGTTAAGAAAGATGTAAGATTAGTAACAACATGGTACCAACAAACTAGCTAAAAGGAATAAGAATCTAAATGCTATTAAAAGAAAAGACAAATTTTGGATAAATATTATGTTAAAACTAAGTCTTTAGAATTGCGGTTTAAATTTTCTAAAATTTGAGATTTAATATTGGAAAATTGTACTATAAGAATTGAAACAAGTTAATAATTTGCTGGTAAAATTTAAGAGTTTGGAATGCAGGAACGAGAGTCGTGAGGAAGTCCAAGGAGGAGAATGAAATGTGGATATTGGAAAATTATATGTTACTTTGTATGTTTTTTACTGTTGAAAAAATAAATAAATATTATTATAAAAAAAATAATAATATTTTGTTGGAAGCCGCCCAGAGTGGCTGGGGAAGCCCAGCCAGATGGGTGGGGTATAAATAATAAATTATTATTAATATTATTTAGATCTTTCTGTGGCTGTATTCCTAGGCAAAAGTGTGCACTGCTAAAGGAAGAAAAAAGGGAAAAAAAGAAAAGCCCTCTTATGTTTATTTCTTGTACTGCCATATGTGTAAATGAGCCTAAATGAGTTTGCAGTAAGAAATAAAGAGTGCATTTAGCAAGCCCAGGAAGAATGAAATAGTGAGGTTATCTTTTCAGCAACAGATACACACTTTCTCTCTCTCTCTCTTCCCACCCTCTTCTCTCTCCCTCCCTCCCTCTCTCACACACACTTGCGTGCACACAGAAAAACAAACTCGTAATAAGCGGGTACTTTATCAAGGCCTCACTCCATCCTTCATTAAATGACAGAAAATTGCTCTTTGCTGGTTTTGTCAATGCAGCTTTCCCTCCCAGAAGCCCATTTGTTTCACACGCTAGCACAGAATATTGCAGGAATTTGCAGATTTTAAATGACAAATGTGTCTAACTTTACTTTGTTCCAAACAATATTTTTTTTTTTTTGCACTCATCCAACTATAACATGCACATATTGTAGATCACGATGGCAATTCTGCTTATATATTGCACAGCTTAACACATCTTTATAAGAATAGGCTTTGGATCTTTCGTATTTGACAGTATTTCCAAAGGATTCTCTGCCTTCAATAAACATCTATTGCCCCACCCGTTATATTTGTCTGAGAGAGACTGTGTGTGTGTATCACTTCTAGCTAAAAGCACAAAATAGGGCAAAGGAGGCTTTTTACTGCATTCTTCCTGCTCCTCATTAAATCTTATTGAATTTGTCATCTTTTCCTAATTGCATTTGCATGTACGGGAGGTGAAAGGATGCTTTTTATGACTTAAAAACTGAAGAGTTTGACACAATGAAAGGAAAAAACAGTTCTTCCCTGATCTTTCAGGAAATGGGAAAGAATCTGAAAACAGCCACCGTGTTGCTTTGTTAGAGTAACACTGATGGGTAGGATAATAATCAATGTAAATTATTGAGTTTCACGGCTGTTATTTTGAAGGTAGAATGCATTTCTTTGTGGTTGGTTTGTGCAGTCATTATTTATTCATACCAAAAGGATTAACCACTCACAACATATTATTTTATAGAGGAAATTCTATTATAAATGAAAATTAATCAACACAGCTTTAGAGTGTACTGGATGCCACAGAACGCCCAGGTTTTGTGATTTCAATAAAGTTGTGGTGCAGATTCCTCTATCCTGCATTAGCATGCCCTATGAATTTCAGTCTAAACAAATGGAGAAGAGTTTTAGGACAGAGCCTGCAGCATGGCGTGTCCTTTAATTGCCATTTACATAGCCGAGGAATCATTAATTTCTAATTCACCTATTATTCACTCTTCTTAGCCAGCTATGTCAATGTCGGGTTTGGGGGCAGTGGAATAAATGCAGCTCCTTTCCTGCTTTAGTAACCCACCTTTTTGTCATTTCCCTTAATGCTTTTCTGACCTTAGCCAAATACTACTTAGGCATGGGCAGCTTAGGGCTCTTGTTTAGATATGATTTATGATGCTACATTAGCCCTTCATTGACCTAGAAATGCCCTAATATTAAAACAGTTTGACACACAGAAAATCAAAAGCCCTTTTATTGGAAGTGCTATTGTCCGCATCATAAGTTTCCCCGATGTGATGCCACAGTTACACCATCAATTTCCTACTACTATTGAACACTGTATTGAAAAACTAATGGACAGAATCCTTTGTCATTTCTGTCCCAGTGACCAGCAAATAGCTCAGAGAAAGTCTTTCCTTTGATATCACTCCAGGCACTTTGAAATGACATGTCCAAGATACTGCCTTTGCATTTTATGAACGGTACACAGAGTGGGCCAGATCGGGCGAAGTGCCACATAACTCTTGCTGCCTTGACTGCTATTGGTAGGGAAAGGTGGGGGCATAAATAAGAGAATGAATAAATGAGACTCTTTGAGGATCGCAGGAGACCCTCATCATCTGTTGGTTCCATTAGAAACTTAGGTAAAAAACAATGGCGTGAACAGGGCAGGAGGGTTACATTACTATTATTTTTTTGCATAACCCCCTTTATTGGATACCATCAAGCTCTCTTGCTCAACTTCATTTCAGTAGGGACAGCACTACTGTGTCTTGCCATAGTACTAGTTCCATAGTAGCCTTGAAATAGTTTAAACAATATTTATCTTAAATAAATGTTCTTATGTTTGGGGAGAAGAGTAAAAAAGGTAAAGGTAAAGGACCCCTGACAGTTAAGTCCAATCGCGAATGACTCTGGGGTTGCGGCTCTCATCTTGCTTTACTGGCCGAGGGAGCCGGCATACAGCTTCCGGGTCATGTGGCCAGCATGACTAAGCCGCTTCTGGCGAACCAGAGCAGTGCACAGAAACGCCATTTACCTTCCCGCTAGAGCGGTACCTATTTTTCTACTTGCACTTTGATGTGCTTTCGAACTGCTAGGTTGGCAGGAGCTGGGACCAAGCAACGGGAGCTCACCCCATTGCAGGGATTTGAACCGCCGACCTTCTGATCAGCAAGCCCTATAAGCTCAGTGGTTTAGACCACAGCGCCACCCGTGTCCCCATTTATCTTAAATAAATGTTCTTATGTTTGGGGAGAAGAGTAGATGCATAGAAATGAATGCTTTCGTGTGGACCTACTGGAATTTATTAATCCAAAAACAATAGTTTTTTCCCCTAAATAAAAAATATACATTAAAAAAGAATTAGAGCCTGAATTTAAATGACTGCAACACTAATTCTGTATGTCCCAAAAGGCCAAAGGGATGCAGAAAATAAGAGGACAGAACACTCTCCACACCCTCTCCTCCTTCACAGTTTATCCACAAACCCTCTAATCCTTTTCTCACAGATAGGACTAGAATAACCAGAAGATGTCTGATAGGGAGAGGTTGCAGGGAAGTAAACCAAGGGAGGAGGGGGTTAGGCTCCCCCCCCATAGCCATCCCTTTTGCTTTTCCCTCAGATTTGCATTGTTTTGGTACAGAAAGTATTGGCTTAAAGTGTAGAGATCTTTCCTATTCTTTTGATTCAAGAAGGTTCAGAAAACTTCTCTGTGTGATGCAAGCTGGAAGTTTCTAGCTAACAAGTAAGTTTTCTATTCTGCCTAGAAACAAACAAAAGGTTCTTGATGTTTGGGTTATTCCTTCAGAGAAGCTGAACCGCTGGTTTAAATTGGTTCTGTCATCTCTTTCTGTCAAGGTCATGCTGGCTATAATAATACTGTTGGCCAGAAGGAGCCAGGGTTTCACTTTCTGTCTCTCTTTCCTTCTGGTGTGGCATTCTGTACATAGTATGTTTAAGTGTTAAGCTTTTAGTCTTATTGTAAGTTTAAGTCAAGTCTGCAGCAGCTGGACTTCTTATGGACTCTGCCAATCCTGAAGAACTGGATTTGTGACCATTATGCTCATTTGCCTTCAGTAGTAAAAAGCTCTGCTGGATGAAGTTGATTGCCACTGGTCTATTTGGGGGAAACCTTGCATCATGTTTAAGTTTTTACTCTGCTAGCTATATACTGGAGTCTGCTCTGGATCAATATGGAGCAGAATCTGACACTCTCCACTCCTTCTGTTTGAATCATTGAGACCAGCCCATGTTTAAATGCATGGCACTTCTAGCCATCATGCATTGTTGGCTTGCTGTGGTGTGTGGTAAACCCCCTTATAGAAAGCCAAGCAAAACAGTTTGAATCCATTAGTTTACCTCCCTATAGTCCCTCTTTCCAAGTGCTTTTCTCTTAGCCCAGGTCAGTTTTAGTATTTCTGGGGGCAGGAAAACCACCTTTCAAGTGGCTTTCTTGGTATGCAAATTTATTTAGCTTAAAGGCATAAATTAAAGGTTAACTTTTTTAAATACAACAAGTCTCTCAATAACTGTATTACCAAAACATGCATAGCTGTAGGGTAATAAACAGTAGCCTCCTCTATATGACTGGTGTAAGGATTAATCAGATTGTGACCATAAAAACACTCAAAGCAACCACGAAAGGCACAACATTAGGTCAGGAAAGACCCACTTGTCCCGTTCCACTCAATTGAACTTAAAAATCTGGAGTTATTTTTCTTATAAAGTAGCCCCACCCTACTTCTCACATGGCAAATCATTTCCGAACTTGAATGGACTTTCTAAAGCCAGTTTGTGACATAAGGATTTGGGTGTGTCTGAAGTTGCTCTTTACATCTTGATCTGACATGGAATCAAAGAGCTTGTTAGTTTGGTATAATTTAGATGTTTGCTAATCAGTCCATATTATGGTTGGCAGCTTGCTGATTTTTAATCCCGGTTCAGCAATGGGCTATGAGAGGTACATGAGGAGAGGAAGTGGAATGGGACTTTTGCTTTGCAAATTTGGGATAGTTTGCTATTCTCAAGCTGGAATCCAGGGCAAGGCATCCTGGAGGGTCTGCATACTTCCATGATTAAGAAGCACTAGTCTTCTTAAAATAGCCTATGTGTCATAACTGTAGATAACATTGCATCATTAAAACCTACATATGCATGCTCTGTAGAGGGAATAGAGGATTCCCCATCCCTGCATCCAATTCCATTATTGTTTCCCAGTCTGCTGTGCTGCGAATTCCACTCCTCTCAAATTCCCTAAGTAGGGGAATTTCTAAAATTAATTATCCAATTGGCGTGTGATCCATTTGCTGCAGATTTCTGTTCCTTAATGGGATCAACTGCAAGATTGCATTAGGAATCTTTTTGTATGGTGTTTTACAGAAGATGCACATATGAATCCCATGCACATGACAAAATCTATACCCAAGAGGATCTTGATACAGCCATGTATAAAATCACACCATTTGCCATTTTGCTGTGTTGAATCACTACACATATTCACATTGGAGGTGTCTGTGTGCAGTGAAAGATGCTGCACCAAATGCTTTGAACAAAATCCAGAATTAAGCGAAACCAAACACTGAGAAATTCATTATGCACCATTGCTTTTCAGAATTGAGACCCAGTAATTCAGAATTCCAGAATGTCAAGGAGAAATTCACATGAGAAGAATTCCAGACGTGGGACCCCATCCATGAGGAAAAATTAGGCAACCGCTTTGGGTGGCAGGATTTATGGAGACAACAGATCCGTCCTCCAAGGAATGCATTGCCCGCAGCTGCTGCAGCGATGGCAGCAACTGCTGCAGAAAGCTCATTGGAGGCCAGAACTGCCACCTCCTCAGCAGCCGCCCCCATGCCACCTCTACAGCAGCCTCTCAGCAAATAGCAAAGTGGTAACCTCTAGAAGGAAATGGCAGGCACTGCCCTCTGGGGTCGCCTGGCCTCTACACCTACCTGGCATGATGTAGAGTAGGCTCCTTTTCCCCACTCTACTCCATGAAAATTCCCACTTCAACCCTTGGGTACGGTTCATATGATTCCCCTCCCCCCATTCTTCATTTTCATAGATCTTCATTTTCACCTTGCTCCTGATGTAGATTTTCACTTTTCCCCTTGTGGGGTGACAGTTTGGACTAGCCATGCTAAAAAGCAAATGACTCGCAGCTCTCGCTTCTGTCCTTTCTATACACATCCATTTTAGCCCTGCTCAGATGTTAGGTATGAACTAGGAATCTCCAACATGGATAGAGGGCACTGGAGCACATGGACCTGCCTGCCCACGCCTTCCATATAACCATCTGTTGTACCCCCAACCATGTTGAGTGGGAAGCTTTGAAAGGGCAATTCTGGTGAAAGAATCCAAATGAATAGGAATCTTGAAGGTGCTTAGAATTCTCCCCTGAAAACCCTCCTGTTCAATATAGAAAGGTCAGGAAGGTAGAGCTGGCATATTCAGGAAGACTGGGGGACAGGGCTAGTGTGTGTGTCCCCCTTTCCCCTATAGAAGTTCAAGTAATAGCTTCCTAATGGGTCTCGAGTCTCTCCTCCTAGCTGACACTTTGTATGTGTACTTGGCTGAGATCCAGTGCATACAAACATGGGAGTGGGTCCCATTGAACTCACTCCCCAGTAGATATGCATCTCATTTCAGCTTTCCAGTTTTGCACGTTATTCTACTCTGTCAACTCTCCCAAAACTTTCTGTTTTCCTTTGTGTGGGAACTGAGCAAAATCTAAACCTCACACAAACACAGTATATTGCTGGTGCTCTTTTTTAAAAAACAGACTTAACTTTCATTCTCCTACATAAAAAACAACCACCCTTAATCATGATTCTGTGATTGTTAGCTAGGGATGATGGGAGTTGTAGTCCCAAAACATCTGGAGGGCTGAGTTTGCCTATGCCTGCCTTATTGCAAAAGGCAAATTGTGGAACAGCAAACTGAAGATAATCCACCACTCATGTACAGCAGCCCATTCAGGGCTCTACATACCACATTGTTTTGCTGCCTGCCCGAAAATGAAGGAGCTGAGAGATGGATTATCTAGATTATCTCCAGAGGCAGGAGGCCTCTGAAGCCCAGTAGCTAATAAAGAACAGTGGGAGAGAGCTATTGCCCTCGTGTCCTGCTTATGGACTCTCTATAGGCATCTGGTTAGTTACTGTGGGAAACAGGATTTGGTTCTAGGTGGACCAATGATCTGATCCAGCAGGACTCTTCTCAGGTTCTTCAGTTATTGGGCACCTGGCTTAACACATGGCTGGTGGGTCACAAGTTGTTCAGACCTGAGTGATATCACTTGTAACTTATTATCAAATGTGTTCTGTGCATTTGGGGAAGGAGCTAATAGAAGAGAAATGAAACAGCTATGGAACTTGATTGGATAATGTGACACTACATTAAAATTGGTGATGGTAGGGAGGGAATAACACTGGTCAACACGTTTTTTTCAGTTGATTTAGGATGAATCTGATGCGCTGAATCCAAAAATCACATTGGTTTTGCTCAATCAGGTCAAGTTTTTGAGCTATGGCCACATGTCTTTTTTTACATTTTTGTTCACATGTACGCTTGTGTGGAACATTTTAGAAGAAGTTGGTGGGGGTAAAATGCCATGTCGAATAATTGTTTTGATTGGAAATGATTATTTTAATGACAAGAAGTATTCAGGTCCGATAGTTCTGGGTGATTATGTCGAAAAGGGATCAGTTTGAAGTCATAAATCCTCGAAATCTTCCATAAATTGGTGCGCTGTTGATGTGACTGGGATCATCAGAAAGAACCGGAGCAGCCTCAAGTATCCTGATCTTCAATCAACACGTCATCCTGTAGCTCATTGTGATGAAACTCCAGTGCCTATCTTCAGAGAACTTCCTGACAATAATGATGAAGATGCCTCCAGTATTGAAGGACATGAAGAAGAAGAAGTGGTTCTTGAAGATGATGCTCCACATCCATTTTCCCAAAAGGAGTTGAATGATCTGGTTTGTGACCTCAGCTTGTCAAAGGACTCTGCCGAACTGTTGGCATCCAGATTGAAGGGAAAAAACTTCCTCTCTGTCAGTGCTTGCATCAGCTTCTTCCGCAACAGGCATCAAGAGTACCTCCGTTTTTTCTTGGAAGAGAAGGACTTGGTATACTATGCAGATATTGCACAGCTTCTGCTCAAGCTTGGAGTGCCCAAAGATTGGAGACTGTTCATTGACAGCAGCAAGCGATCACTGAAATGTCTTCTGCTACACAACGGCAACCAGTTTGCCTCTATACCCCTGGCTCACTCGAGTACACTGAAGGAGAACTATGAAGCGGTGAAGTATGTGCTGGAGAAAATTGGTTATGATCAGCATAAGTGGTTTATTTGTGTTGACCTGAAGATGGTGAACTTTTTGTTGGGACAACAGTCTGGCTTCACCAAGTACCCATGTTTTCTGTGCATGTGGGATAGTAGGGACCGTGCTCAGCATTACACGAAGAAGGACTGGCCTGTGTGGGAGGAATTGGTACCTTGCAAAAAAAGGAACGTCATCAACGACCCTCTGGTGGAAAGAGACAGAATACTCTTCCCACCACTGCACATCAAGCTCGGCTTAATCAAGCAGTTCACCAAGGCTCTGGACAAGGATGGTGACTGCTTCACTTACTTGTGCCAGGCTTTTCCAGGATTGACCATGGAGAAGTTGAAAGCTGGCATCTTTGACGGTCCTCAGATCCGTCAGCTCATCAGAGATCCAGAGTTCGAAAACTCAATGTACGAAGTAGAACTGGAAGCGTGGAAGGCATATATTCTGGTAGTGAAGAACTTTCTTGGCAACAATAAGGCCAGAAACTATGCAGAACTTGTCAACAACATGCTGACTGATTTCAGAAACCTGGGCTGCAACATGAGCGTCAAGATGCACTACCTATTTTCACATATGGACCGGTTTCCTGAGAACCTGGGTTCAATGAGTGACGAGCAGGGGGAGAGATTCCATCAGGACACGAAAGAGATGGAGACCAGGTATCAGGGTCGCTGGGACGCAGTCATGATGGCTGACTACTGTTGGACTCTGAATAGAGACCTCCCTGCCGCTGAGCATTCCAGGAGTTCCAAGAAACGGAAGTTCAAGCCCTGAAGTTTGAAAAATGGTGAAGCAACATGCAATTTAGGTGTACTTACCTTTATCAATGCCCACCATTCAGTTTACAGTAAACCTGACCTGATGGAGAGAAACGGATGCCATTTCCTGATTCAGCAGTGCAAAAATACCCTAAATCAGTTGTAGAAATCTAGACAACATTCAAAAAGTAAAAAATTGTTGCCCAATGTAATCAACTGTTCCATTGATGGAAACAGGGGTGCCAACTTGAATTGGGGGGAGTGCCCTGCATAATCGATCACAAAATGCAGCACACACACACTATTTGAACGGCAATAGCTTCTATGGATGGAAAATATAGATGGCGATTTTTGAACAACTTCCCACTCCCACACATGTGTGTGCACTCACACTCTCACACACCATAGAGTTATCTTTCTGAATTTCATTTAAGAATAACTCTGTTGACAATACTTATACATAAAGCAAGAGGAGGGCCACTTTAAAACCTCCAGGCATAAATTTTAAAATTGAGCCATGTCAGATCATAGAAACTCCAGTGTAATTCTTACTTTGTGGATGACAGCTGGCTAATTAGCAATCCTAGAGACTGTCACCCATGACCTCTAAGGTCACAATGCAATGTACTTTCCCTTGTTTATTAGCTTAACACAAAGGATCATTATGGTGATCCTCTTCTCTTTTTTTCTTCCATCTTCGTTGTTGTTGTTTTTTAAATCCTTCAGAATAAATATTTGTGGGAACATAGCTGAATATTAGCATCACAAATGCAACTAAATGTCATTATTAGCATTTTAAACTGCCCTCCCTAAAGTGAACCAAGTAACTCAGACCCAGCCTGTCCACATGCAAATGTGATTTTTGTTCCTCATCAACACACTAGCTGTTGTGTTCATTACTGAAAGAAAAGATCCTTGATTTTCAAATAAGGGTATTTATTTTTGCTGAAAGTTAGGAGTTATTAGTTTGAATTGGGCTCCATTTATCTTGCCAATAGACACATCTTGGTTGTTGTTGTACTGTACTAAAATGCCTGGTCTGTTTTATAAGGGCTAAGTATTTCACTAAGCTCTTGCAATATTGAAAGAATCTATATTCTGAGAATTTGAAAACATGTCAGCCCACCTAAATTACATATTGATCAGGTTTAATTGCATGCCACCCATCAGTATTAGGTTTGAAAATTCATAAAAGAGAAATAATGTACTCTTTGTGGATGATTACTTCTGGGGCATTTAAATGAATTCCATCACTTAACCCTGAGCTGAGACAGATTATTGAGCATTGCAATCTACCCAGTCAAAGTCCACTGCAGTAGAACAGCTGTTTTCAAACTCTCAGAGAACAGCACGAGTGCAAGCCATATAAATTTATATAGATTTTCTTTTAAGGAAAATAGCAACGTCAAACATTAAAAGTGAACGTGCATTTTTCAATTGGTTCGTGACTGTCCCACCACATTGTTTTGCTGGATAAGCACCCATTTCTAAGCCCTCTTGGCTCTATGCATCCTTCTATGTCCAATGTAAATTCACATCATAATTAAGATCCGGCAACGCTTTGGAAATGGCTTGGAAATTCCCATCCACACATTTTCATTTCTAAAGGTTAATTTGTTTACGGGTACACAAACTACTCATCTTTTTCTGTCAAAACTCTATGGAGTCTCTTCATTATTTACTCACATATGTATATTTGTGAATGTTTACACACACACACACACACACACACACACACACACTGTGTTTCTCATCTCTGGAGCCAATTTTCTTCTGAAGGTGACTCTGCCTGCAAAAAGGGAGTTTATCATTAGTTTGCAAGGTGTTATTTCCATTTAGAAATTATGTTTGTGGTATTGCACATGGCTAGAGAAATTGTGCTTATGTATGTTTTCCTTTACAGATTATCAATACAGACTAAAAAAGACCAGTTAAAATCATTGGGTTTACTTGGGTAATAGTTTAAAAGCTACATTTTATTTAGACACTTTGAGGTAATAAATATCTGTGAGCATAATTAACTGTCTTTTATCTAGCTTGGCTTCTTAGTGATGATTTTTAAGGGCCTTTAGTCTTGTCTTAACATTATTGCTCAGTTCAGGCTCAAAATGTGCTAATATAATGTAAAAACAAGTTTGATTTAAGCCAACTGACATGTTCCACATCAGTGTGTCATATTAACTCAGTTTGAACTTCATATTTTAACCTCAAAAGTGTATTGTCTGGGGAGCAATAATCCATCAAGTACATTCACCTCACCGTTATAACTTGAGGGGTCACTGCTACTGAGGGCTACTTTCGTTGTTTTGCTTATTTAGTGAAATACATGTGGGACGTGAACTGAACATTTCTGAAGTGGGGTGGGGGAATGGAGCTGTGTGAATTTGGTGCACACAACTGAGGGAGGTTTGCCAGTTGTGTGTATGATGGAAGCCAACTGTCCTAAGATAGATCTCATTTCCATGTAAAAGAGTGCTTGTGTGACAAATATGTGCATATGTGCGCATGTGGCAGAAAGCTCTGGTTGGTGATGTCATCCTATGGGGCAGTATCCAACTATGCAAGGTGCCTCCTCCTCACACAGCCATTGGACACAAACCATGGTGTACGCATACAGCAAGTTAGACATGGGCACTCAGCCCACATGAGGGATCTCATAGGTATCATATCTATGGTTGGAAGAGACCCTGAGGAACATCTAGTCTAACCCCCTGCAATGCAGGAATATGCCGGGATTGAACCCACAACCTCGACATTATCAGCACCATGCTCTGAGCAATTTATGTATGGGCACAGAAATGATACCCATGTACCACATAGGAGTCAATTAAATTGCCCCTGAGCTGGGGAGGTCAGCAAATTTTGCAAACCACATCACACCCCATTAAATGCGCCTCTCATTATGTTGATCATCAACTGGGGAGGCTGAAAGGGATGAAATTTACATGCACCCCATGCAATGTGTTAAGACAACTGCTTCCCCTCATGAGGCACCTCCCCAGCATCCATCCAAACATCCTGCCCCTGGAAGATAACATTAGTGTCCACAGAAATCGGCTCTACTCAAATTGCAGCATTCCCATACAAAGGCCGTTGCCAATCAGGCTGCTCTCCCATCAGATGTCAAGGAGATGAGTAATTATATATCTTTTAGGAAATATCTGAAGACAGCCCAGTGTAGGAACGTTTTAATATTTTACTATGTTTTTATATATGCTGGAAGCCGGCCAGAGTGGCTGGGGAAACCCAGTCAGATGGGCAGGGTACAAATTATTATTATTATCTATTTTCAACCTATGATACATTAATGAATCATTTGCATAGCATTCTGCAAGTCAGTAGTCATCAATTTTCATTTCCCAACTTTAAAATGGGAGCAATAACATCATTGAATGTTGTGAATGGCAGTGAGATAATGATAGATAGGCACGTATTTATATATATATATAAATAGCTAAGTAATAATATTTAACAACGATATAATGTCTTTGTTAACAAGAAGATAATAGTTAAACCAACCACACACACCACAATACTTTCAGGAGTGTTTAACATTAGAACACTCACTATTACAACCGGGTTAGAACCATTAATGGATGAGTCATAATTTTATGCATATTTTAATCTACTAAATCGAGTGATTGATAAAAGCAAATGCAAAAGAGAGAGTACTATACTGAATGCATTTGTACAGTCTGAAATTCTTACAGCTTTCCCTGAATCATGTTGCTTGGAGGAGAGGAAATTGAGGATAAGAGCTGAAATAGATTAGAAAAGCTGTAAATGTTTCCCTCTTGGTGGTTTTCCTTTCTTTTACCATGCTCCTGAAGTTCCCATTCACTTTGGAGTTACAGTACCAATCCACTTTTCTTCTGCCTGTGGACAAATCAATAGCAAATCACTCATTACTCACTGAGTACATAGGAAACAAATCTGTAGAAGTCTAGATCAAAGAAGGTGCTTATGGCCTCCCAAATTGAGGCTTACTACCTATAAATCATCACTACCTTTAGTCTCTTGAGAAGTCTGAAATGACTCTGCTAGGAAACCAGTGTATAGAGTTCACAGAACTTTTCCCTTCTCCCATTTGTTGTTGCTTGATACTGCTACATTACTTACCCATTTGCCCCAGCAAATGCTCAATTTCTAGGCTGGTTCACACATGCACCTACTCTGTTTGCATCCTTGGCATGAGATGTTTAGTGGCAGAATGCGTACACTGGCTCTATGGAAATGGTTTGCATTTGGAACCACATCTGTGGTAGATCTATGACTCCTTCACATGTGAATCACCTCATGCCATCATTTAACAACCCACGTTCGATGAACCTGCATGCAGAAACCTAGAGAAGCCTGGCAAGCACACATATTTTCCCAAAGCACAAGCATCCCTGTCGCTCCATGACAGGGCTGGCCCAATACATGTTCCTGCCTGAAATGAAGGAGAATATCCCCTAGCTCATGTACAGAAGCTGACTGGTCGGGCAGTTGTCTCTTACTCCTGTGCTGGAACTTGTGGAATTCAGCAAGGACAAAGATTGGGACAAAACTAGAATGAGTAGGTTCTGTCTACCATTGCCTGTGGCAGCACCTGTCATTAGCTCTGGTTCCACCTACAGTTGGGCCCTCCACATTATCAGTCCCAATAGGCACCAGCCCCCACAATAGACTACTGTTTCATTCCCTACTGTCCAACATCTGTTGCCTGAAGCAACTACCTCACTCTGCCTAATGGCAGGACTGACCCTGACTAGTATAAGCTTCTTGAAATTTGCTAGGGCCAGTCCACTTCTGAGTGGGGCGGTGTTGCGAACAGGCCACATCGCCTTCACACGCAGCGGGGGCTGGGCTAAGCCCCCTCATCTTCAGGTAGTCCCCAGCCATGTCATGGCCCCCGGCCAGCTAATCTGGTTGGCTGGGGGCGTGGCTTACCCCTTTTGAGCAGCCACACGGCTGGGCGATTTCCCTTGTTGTTCCAGCTTCCGTGGATCTCCCACACTCCCGCCCTCTTTTAATGTGTTCATCATATTGGCCTTGCTATGGACCTTGGTTGGTCGCCATTGAGGGGCCTGGGAGGAATTTTTCCACTTGGCAAATTGGCATTGGCCATTTGGTTTTCTCCTACCTCGTAGCAATTGTCACAACTTTTGTAAGCTTTGGCGGTTAGGCATTGGTAAAACCTGGTTTGTGGGGGAGGTGTGGCCATCACCTGCCCCTCCATTCTAAAGGGTATTCCTTTAAAGGAATCAGGGGGTCGTGGTTCCTGTCTGAAGCCCGGGTGGAGGATGGGGCCATGGCACAACATTTCGGTGACCCTGGGCGAGCTCCAAATTGATGTACATCAACAGGGCTTCTCCTAATTGTGAGGCTTCCTGCATGGCAGGCAGGAGTCAGATATAGTCGGTTCAGTTCCAATGCCTAAGCCAATACCACTCACATTCTGCAACCAATAAAGTTGTGGCCTAAATTTTGCCCATTAACCTAATATATGGTGTCCACATGTTATTATTCAACATAAGGAGGTGGCCTTGGGGTCTTGACACACAATGTCTCTCCCTTTTTACAATGCAGTGGCCAAATCTCTCCTTTTTCATTTCCCCCGGAGATCATGACAGCTTTTCTCAATTTGGGTGGGGAAGACAACTTCAATAAATAAACAAACAAACAAACAAACAAACAAACAAACTGCAATCCAAAGTTTTCCAAAGTATATGCACACTTAGTGTCACTAACTTATTATGCATACAGTGCTGTCTTATTTCCATGGACTTCATTGCCTTCAGAGTTGAATATATGTGGCCATTCACCATGTGATGCCTATAACCACTTGGTAAGCTTATTATCTGGATGGTTACAGATGACCCATATTCTATACCCAGTGGTATTTTTCTAGGAAAAAAGATGCCAGTACTCATCATGAAGTTGTTGTATTACGCACCACATTTTTAACAGTGCTTTTCTTCTACAAAAAAAAAGGTGCCGGTACTACGTACCCTCAGAAAAAAGCAGAGTTGGAGCTGATGACAAACTTTGAGGTTCACAAATGTGTAGGAAGAGAACAGGGGAGATTGGTTAGCAGGGGCATAGTTTTGAGTTTGTTTAAAAGGTATTTATGGATGCATGTGAAAATAAACAAAAATACCATACAAATATTGATTAATTTTTGGGAAGCATTGATATGCTTTCCACCATATCAGACTTCTGGCAATGTTTATGTGCATATAAAATAGTATGGAAACATTATGCTGATATACATTGATTCTCATCCAAACTTTGTAAAGCCTGTGTTAGAGAACTTCTGTATGATGGAAGGAAATCTAGATGTGTAGTGGACTTGGAAACAGAACTAGGACGTCATGAATAATAATGTTGGTCTTTGGATAACTTAGTCGGAGAGCACCATGGAGTGCTGAGGTTTGGTGGGACTTTGGCTGATTAAACAATCTATGACCTTTTAAGGGATGCAGGTGGCTCTGTGGGTTAAACCACAGAACCTAGGACTTGCCGATCAAAAGGTCGGCGGTTTGAATCCCCGCAACGGGGTGAGTCCTGTTGCTCAGGCCATGCTCCTGCCAACCTAGCAGTTTGAAAGCACATCAAAGGAGAAGTAGAAAAATAGGTACCACTCTGGCGGTAAGGTAAATGGCATTTCTGTGCGCTGCTCTGGTTTGCCAGAAGCAGCTTAGTCATACTGGCCACAAGACCCGGAAACTGTACCTCGGCCAATAAAGCGAGATGAGCGCCGCAACCCAAGAGTCGGCCACGACCGGGCATAATGGTCAGGGGTCCCTTTACCTTTACTATGACCTTTTAAACTGTGAGAGATGTATGGAAGTGAGAGCTGGACCATAAAGAAGGCTGATCGCCGAAGAATTGATGCTTTTGAATTATGGTGCTGGAGGAGACTCTTGAGAGTCCCATGGACTGCAAGAAGATCAAACCTATCCATTCTGAAGGAAATCAGCCCTGAGTGCTCACTGGAAGGACAGATCGTGAAGCTGAGGCTCCAGTACTTTGGCCACCTCATGAGAAGAGAAGACTCCCTGGAAAAGACCCTGATGTTGGGAAAGATGGAGGGCACAAGGAGAAGGGGACGGCAGAGGACGAGATGGTTGGATAGTGTTTTCGAGGTTACCAGCATGAGTTTGACCAAACTGCGGGAGGCAGTGGAGGACAGAGGTGCCTGGCGTTCTCTGGTCCATGGGGTCACGAAGAGTCGGACACGACTAAATACCTAAACAACAACAGAGGGAGCATTGTATTCATTTGTTTCCATGCTATGTATTTTTGTGTTTTTGTATCGTAAACGTCCCTGTGATCCAAGGATGAAGGGCGGTATAGAAATTTAACTAACTGACTAATAAATGAAAAGTCTGTACTTTGCTCTGTGCAGATGACCTTTTATGCAACAGAGGAGAGCATCTAGAATAACTGTAGATCCCCTTTTATGAGCTAAGATTAGGATTGCAATCCTAACCAATCTAATGTGGAAGCAGGTCCTATGGAATGGAGTAGGGCTTTCTTCCAACTCCAGGGGCATAGGGAAATGTGAGTGGCAACACAGGTCTCCAAGTAGTGTAGATTTCCACAAGTTGTAAACATAGCATACCAATCACATATTGTAGCCTGCATGGCATTCCCTGTTTTATACTTCCAAGCAGTCGAATGCTCTTGCGGTTCTAATATGTTGCTCTGTTGAGTTAGGTAGGCCACACACTGGGTAGACCTAGGGTTCGGAGTCGTCCCCTGCAAAGCTGCCTCGGGTACCACTCCTCAACATTGGTGCCCCTCGTCTGTGAACTTACCACCAACACTGGGGGTGAGAGTGGCTCTGCTATTTGTGGTGCTGCCATTGCCTTTCTTTAGATTGCCTCCATTGCCATTGCCTCCATTAGATTGGGGGTAGGGATGGCATAGGAAGGCAGGCCTTCCCAGAACAAAGTGCTAGCATAAGCTGGGCTAGGCCCCTGTCAGCTGACAGAGCATGCTGAGCAGTGCCACCATGTCTGCCTACAGGTTTCTATGGTTCCCATTGCTTTTTGGTCACGTGTGAATTAGGTTGTACAAGCATTAGACGTACAGTAGTCTCCATTCTGCCATAATGCTTCTTGACTTCCATTGCAATCCTTAGTCAGTATTAAGACCCATTGAGTACAATGGGAGATACTGCCAGGTTAGGGATTGTACTACTGCAGTCTCAAGCTATATTCTCTACAGCAGGAAAATGGATACGGCAGGTTGATGCCTCTAGCCTTTAATGATCATCATTCTTGAAACCGTCCTCTTTTTAAAAATCAGTTCTTTTCCCCTGTACTAAGTGTCCATGATTCCTAGTAATAACCAAGCCAACGAAAAGCTTTCTTTTACTTTCTGAGCAAGTGGGGATTCATTTTATTGTATTTTTAACACATTCCCATTTAATTATATATTGAGCAGACTGCCTTCAAAGGAAAACCTTTCCTAATTGTATTGAAGCGACAAAAGAAACTTTTTGATGATTCCAAGGAACTGAAACTTTTTCATTCCTGTTTTTCCCCCTTTTAAGTGTAATTACTTTTTCGATAGAGTCTTCACTGTGTTTTTGAGAGCCACTATTAAGAGCATTGTCGGCAAGGAAGCAACCCCCCACCCCCAGAACTCTCTGCATTCAATATTCTTAGGAATAAATAATACACCATTGGACTGAGGAGCTGTCCAAAAGTAGAGTTGAATTAAAACACTCTTATGATCAAGGGCTGCATTCACAGGACAGTTTGTTCTATTTTCCTAACTTTTAATTTCTGCATTATATTTGAGCTTTCATGTGATGTAGAAGCCACTTCTGTAAAATGAATGGAATATACTCCATGTTTAGTGCTCATTTCCATGTTGTTTGATTCCACAAGAAATCTGTTTGCAGCCTCCTTAACCTGGAAAGTCATTGGAGTGAGGTGATTAAATATGGGGTGGTATTTTGGCATACAGTCCTTTTCTGCTGTTTTCATGGGGGATCAGAAGCACACATGTACAGAAATGGCAAGGCAGTAGAGACATTGTCCAATCCTGTCCATTGACAGATACTGGTGTCAATGAAATCTAGCATATGCTGGTATATCAGGCAAAAAGCCAGAGTTTCATAGCACAACAAGTGGTGGTGTTTTTCTAGAGATACTGACACCTCCCCACACCCATCTTAAAAGTGTAGCACTTATAGCAACAACTTCATGGTGAGTACTGGCACCCTGTTATGCAAATATTTCCAAAAGCCTTTGTGTGTGCCATCTTGATTGAAGGAAGGGTAGTGTGTAAAGGCTGGCACTGGGTCATATGTACATTTTGTCTCTAGTGGTTTGCCTCTGTTGGCTGATTCACCTGATGTTACATTGAAAAAGTGACCCTGCACTATCTCTCTCTCTCACAGTAACATCAGAACACACCTTTTCTGCATTCCTATGCACTGTTACCTGGAGTTAAGTTCCACGGAACTGTGGAACTTTTTGAGTTAATATATACAGATGTGTATCCTATACTATGCTGAGTAAGTGTCCCACTTGCTTAATGTGACTTACTTGCTCTCCTTGCCACGTCCACAGTCTACATCCTCCCCAAATCTGCTCCAGGGTGTTTGGGGAAGCCCTGGAACAGATTTAGAAGACAAAGGGAGACGAGGGGAGGAATTCCATTGTGCAAGCCGGAATCCTTGCACTGACAAGATGTGTCCATAGCACTGCATTGGATGCATGCCTTACTGAATTTATTTCAATAAAGGGTGTGACTCAGTGGCAGAGTATATCCTTTGTGTGCAAAAGGTCTCATGTTCAATCCCAGGCTTCTTCGGGAACCCTGTCTGAAAGCCTGGATAGACATTGCCTGCGCAGACAATATTGAGATGAACCAGTGCTCCACCTTGGTAAAATACAGATTTCTTTCTTTCTTTCTTTCTTTCTTTCTTTCTTTCTTTCTTTCTTTCTTTCTTTCTTTCTTCTTTTTCTTGTGTGATCCATGTTCATGCCCTTCTGCAGCCAGCTTCTGTTCATCAAAAGCAGCCAGGTTAAGTACATTATATCTGGAATTATATCTCTTCACTGCAGTTGGCATTGTCTGTTCATTCTGTGACATGAAGAGCAGGAACCTCAATTATTCTTTGATCTTCCCCACAAGCAAGATAATAATTGGAAGTTGACAAAATTCATGCTCAGGTTGGAGGCTATTGATTTCTGTTTGTCTTGCATCTTAGCATCTAGACTGCAATTGTCATGTATACTAAAACATGAAATTTATTGTTTCATACAAGTTTTACTAAATCAGCTCACATGGAAAGGGGTTATTGGCAGCTTTTTCATTATTAAACATGGTAAGACTAAGGGATCTGATTACTTTTTTGCTGTTGTTTAGAGGGCCTGCAATTATTTGCATGTATGCCAATAAATACTACCTCGTTAGATATTGCAAGAATCATTTAAAATCTATGCTGTTCTTGGGAAGCTCCTAACAAAATTACTTCCCAAATTACTTCTTAGCATTTAGTGCTTTATTCATTCTATAGAACTTTATGCTATATCTGGCCACAATTTGCAAATGATTTCAATTGTGCTGATGGAACCTTTCCTTCTCCTCTGCTCTGTGGTATCACAGACTGAACATCTAGTTTGAAAGCTCTGCAGCTATCACTGGCTATGCTTTCTCCCCTATTCTTCATGGAGACTCACATCAGCACAGCAAAGGGTGAGCTCTCCCCAATTGCATGGATCACTTCAGAAATAAGCTATGCTGTCTATCCCAAAACAATATGAAAATGACATAACCTCCACCCACTTGTTCACTTACCCTCTGATTTCTCAAAGCATCTCCCATCTTACTTTGAGCCCCACTGAGAGCTGTGAGCAAATGGTCTTTCAAAGTCTTTGCCCTATTTCTGTGCAGATAGGTTGTGGGGCCCATTTCACCACATTTCTCCAGGAGGAGGAGAAATTCTCCAACAGTTTCTTGGATGAGGGAGGGGCTTTTATTGTTATTAGCACCAATCAATCAACTATATTAATTTTATTTAACAAAATTTATATTGTACTTGATTGTAAATAGAGCATCTAAGCAGTTAGCAGCAGCAATAATAATAATGATAATAATAATAATAATAATAATAATAATAATAATAATAATAATTAATAATAATTCTCTTATTCAATCCAAATGTTCTCAGGGCAGTATATAACAATACACCAATCAATACAAAACCCATAAACTCCATTAAACTATTAGAACTGGCAGTAGCATAACTTACTTCTTGTCCATCCTAGCTTTGCTTTTGTTTCATTCTTTGCTGCTGCTGCAATTGGTAACAACAGCAACTGTGTTGGTAGCCTGGCAGCCATTTTGCATCCTTCATGGTAGCCTAGATCTAGCATCTCTCTGGGTTCCATCTCTGGTATCTCCAGGTAGGTCTGTGAAAGACCCCTCTCTGAGAATGAAACCCTGAAGAGCCGATGACAGCCTTTGTTGACAACATTCCCCAGCGCATTACTCGGCAGATGCTGGAGGAAATGCCATTGTTACCCCGAACAACTGTTTGGAAACCTATTGCTTGCTTTGCATTGCTTCTCTGCAGCTGTGAACATGAAAGTTTCACATCACGAATTTAGCCAGGGATATTCACTGCTCCTCTCATGATAACAATATGAGACAGGCAAACAGTTGTGACCTGCTGTTCAAATGCATCAGGGAAACGGGATACATGGCACTATTTTTTTTTCTTTAGAAAATCCTTCTGCTTAGACAACCCTCTCAAGGGAAGTTAGTGTGAATAGATGGCTGACCTTTGTCATGTCTGGAAGCCATACATAGTATTTAGCATGGGTTGCCTGGAAAGCTTCTTTTCAGGGAATTGGAGAGCCCAACTCTCCAATGGAAACTGTAAGGGAATGAATGCTTCTGAATACCAGTTGCTGGAAACCACAGGAGTGTAGAGTGCTCTTGCACTCTTGCACTCACTGTGAGAACAGGATGCTGGACAAGATGGACCATTGGCCTGATCCAGTGGGCTCTTCTGATGTTTTTAGTAGCTTGTTTGCTGTCCAGGAAGTCTTTTGGGGGTCTTATGACCATGTCTTCCTGGTCTACCTCCAAAACAGAGAATCAGAAGACATTTCCCCACATCATCAGTTGCACTGGGCTTTCCTAACCCAAGCTGCCACAAGTGTCATGGACGTAAGTAGATGGCTCTTGAATGACTGATGTTTAATCATGCACACCTAGGGACACTCATGACTGCAAGACTGGAGGAGTGCTGATTGTGGAATAAGTGGCACAGCAGATTTGCAATTGCATAAGCCCCTGTTTTGGCTGACTGCATCTCTATCCATTTCGTTTCCACGAAATGCCTGTTTCTAGCCTGTGCTGTGCATAATATGATTCTGCTAAAGAAGATTTAATATGAGTCTGTAAGTAGCTTGAGGGGTGGAAAATGGCCAGATTTCATAGTTTGATATTACATTTCATATTATGTGCTATAGTTAAGTGTCAGTTGTAATTTTATCATAGTGATTAGAAAGCCCTGCAGCTGCAGCTGAACTAGAAAACAAGCTGTGAATACTTCAGGATATCCTAAACACTGCACTTATCATTTTACAGCAGTAAATCTGAAACTGCTGCATTTGGTCTCTGTTTCTTGGACAACTCTGCAAATGGTTTTCAGGAAAGATGAAGCAAAAAGCAGCCGTCACTATGTTCCTTGAATTTTGAGAGAATTAAATAGGGAAGGGCTACTTGGATACGGAACTTGCTTTCTGATGCAATACCTTGGTTTTTCATTTATCCCCTTAAAATATCTATTGGTGCCAAGCAATCAGATGGCATAGAAGTCAAAGTTGTGGCCCAAGATAACCTAGTTTGTCTAAATATCTTTTCTGGTATTTTCTTACTGCAAATCACCATGGAACTATGTTCAGGGTGGGACTATGTGCTATAAGAAACATAATTTTTTTGGGGGGGGGCATTGCACTCAGAAGTTAAACACAAGGATGGGCGGCAAGGACAGGCACACTAGCTTTGCACCCCAGTGCTATTCCAATCACCCTCCATGAGTTGGAAGGGGATCTTATGAAGCAGGGAACCTCCTATACTCATGGAAATATAATGTGCTCCTGTCTTCTCATAAAATATAAAAATGTGTGTTGGGGAGGGAGAGCATTTCTAATACAGTGGTACCTCAGGTTAAGTACTTAATCCGTTCCGGAGGTCTGTTCTTAACCTGAAACTGTTCTTAACCTGAAGCACCACTTTAGCTAATGGGGCCTCCCGCTGCCGCCGTGCCGCCGGAGCACAATTTCTGTTCGCATCCTGAAGCAAAGTTCTTTTATTATTATTATTCAAAACTATAACAAGACATATTATGCAAAAACATATCATCCTTGTTCCCCCCCCATTTTTCCTCCCTCCACCCTCCCACACAAAACCCACCCACCCCCACCCCACCCACCCCCGATTTCCCTCAGTTCCAGTCTTTGGTTTCTCTAAGAATGCTGTTTTCTGCATGTTACAAAGTTGTATAGATCCTCAAACTATTTAGCTGATTATTATCAATAAATAGTTTGTGAATGTTTATTCAAAACCTGCCAAGGAGTCCAGTTAGCTTTGTTGCGTCTTCAGATACTTTGTATCCTTGTCCCATAGCTTATATGTCAGTTTTGCCAGTTCTGCATAGTCCATCAATTTTTTCTTACCATGATTCTTTAGTTGGGGTTTCTTCAGTCTTCCATCCTTGTGCTGCCAGAACTCTCGCAGCCATTGTCGCATACATGAAGGTGTTTAAGTTGTCCTATTGATTTCATACAGCAGCAATATCTACATAGTTCTTTGCAATACAGTGGTACCTCTGGTTACGTACTTAATTCATTCCGGAGGTCTGTTCTTAACCTGAAACTGTTCTTAACCTGAAGCACCACTTTAGCTAATGTGGCCTCCCGCTGCTGCTGCGCCGCTGCCGCATGAT
>NC_138539.1:55537331-55539831 GCF_964234715.1 Podarcis melisellensis
GGCTCTGGCAGCGTGTTTGCACCATGCCAACCCCCCACCATCTCACTCCTCCTTCCCAATAAGCAGCTGTGACTCAGCTGACTTCTGTATATGGAATTGGGAGGGGTGGGATACCATATTGTTCTTTACCTCAGGCATCAAAATATCTTGGTCTGCCCCAAAGCAGCATATGCTATTGTTCTTATTGACCTTTCCCCCTTAATATTCATGGACTGCAAGGGTAGTTTGCTGTCAGATCTAGCACATGCATAGTTTAAAACAACATATAAGTGGTTTTAAACTATTTTAAATATTGTTTTTGATGCTGTTGCTAACCCTGGGACTTAAGCATGAAACATAGGAGCTAACTCCTAGGGGCCATGTGGGCTTTGGACCCCACAATAAAATATTTGAGGGGGTCGGGCCCTCACAAAGTTGATGGACATTCCCATTCAAATGGTGTGCGCACACTGTGCCATGTGATTGATTATGAGGGGTGGGGCTTACTTGGGTCCCCACAATATTATATTCAAGTTGGCCCCTGGGGGTGAAGAGTGGAAAATAAATATATAAAGAAAGTTATACATTTTTGTAAGTCGGTAGAGACAGAGCCAAATGTGATCAGAGACCCGTTTCTCCCTCTCTCTCTTTCTGCTACCTGTCCTCCTCACTGTCTCTTTTTTTAGTTTATCTCTCTCCTTGCCATCTGAATGAATGAAATGAAAGCAAGATTCGCTACCCCTCATTTGCAACACAATCCAAATCCAATCTGGGTAGCAGCAGAGCATGATGGAATGGTGGGACTACTGCTGCATGCTGCTCACACTGGACGGAGCCAGGCTGCTGCCAGCGACTCCCAGCCAGTTGCTCAGGAATGTACAAAGACAAGGAAATGCTTATTACCATCCACTTTTTATTCAGTATTTACAGAGAGAGGCTATAGAACCCAGCCTCTTGGATAATGATGTTGTCCTGAGTGAATTTCCACCCCTGTCTCTCCCAGTTCATCAATCTCACCATCTCTCTTACGGGTGCTGATAAGTGCCCTCTGTCTTTGAGCTCTTTGCTCTGCTACTTTCAAAGCTTGCCAGGTTCTGGGAGAGGGGGGGTCTGGAATGCTTTCTAAGGACACTGTGTCCATCAGCTGTCATCCCCCTGGTGCTTCCTCTTCCTCCTCCTCTCCCATTGTTTCCCAAGTTTTCCCCTCATCTGCCTCTGGGCTGTGACCCCTGTTGTAATTCTAAACTGTCTTCCTCTTCCTCCTCCCTGGAAGGTCTCCAGCATTTCTCCTCTGCCCAGTCCCTGACAGCCTGTAGCAAATCCCTGGATCTGGTGCAGCAATTGGGCCCAAATGCTGTCAAATGACAGAAGTGGAAATAGCTCAGGACCCATGAGCTGGCTCAGTCTACTCTCCACCCTATTTTGTCATTCTATAGATGGAAGGGGATTTCGACTAAAGCCTAAGTTTATCTGATCAGCAAGCCTTTGTGATTTTTTGGGTATGCAGAAAAAGGTGCATATTTCTACCTGCTTCTGAAGGACAAGGAAATAAAGTAAAAGTGACTAAATTTGTCCTTTCTCATTCTGTTTTAAATGTTCAAAGCATTCTCTGGGCTATTCTGGACACCATTATGGAAAACATATGCTTTCTCTCTCATGGAATTTGGTACAGTAATTCATGACCTCAGAGGGAAAGGTTTCAGGGACAAATATCAGAAAGATACCAGAAAGTACTCTCTGTAATCATGTGTTTTATCATTTATGATAAAACAGGAGGCACCTAAGATTGTGCAAACTTGGTCATAGCTTTATTAATATTTAACAAAAGGAGATATACAACAGTTTAAATTGTGATGGCACAGAAAGCAGGTAACTATCTCTGGTTGCCAACTAAATGTGGTGAGCTTGGTCTGGCTCTGAGACCAGATGCAGTGTATGGCTTGCCTCCATCAGCTCTGGGGGTACCTTATTGATGTACTGAGGAAGGACTGAGGAAGGACTTCCTCCAGAGGAACCTCCAAGGGAGAACCTTCAGAGCCATTACCCATGCCCCATCACTCAGAGTGAGGGGCTGATAGAACACGGAGAGGTTCCTGCCTCAAATAACTTGAGTGGCACATCTAAAAGCAGGACCAAAACCCCTTCAATATTAACCAAAAGAGAGAGGATTTTAAGCATTTGTTTATAACATCATAAACAAATATCAAAGTAGTTTTAAGCAGGATTTTTTTCGCTGTCACTGTCTCTCAGCTTCAGTCCACTTGTCATAAGAGGTTAAGAGTTCTCACCTACTTGACTGGAGTGATGTGACATAGTTTAAACACTTAACCCCAGACTCCTTCATGGCGTTATCTTGCACAAAGAAAGCCTGAGTCCTGAGTAAAGCCTAAGGTGAAAGAGCTGCTCCAGATTCTGGTATGTGGGAACTATTAAAGCGGCATTCCCAAACCCAGTGCCCTACAAATACTGTGTTCCAGAGATGATGGGGATTGTGGTCCAAAATCCTTGGAGAACACCAAGT
>NC_138539.1:55544831-55607331 GCF_964234715.1 Podarcis melisellensis
TGGAAACAACTCATCGGCTCCTGTCAAAAATGGAAGTTTATGAAATTTCCCTCCACCTCTTTCTCCCCTCCTATTGCAATGAATTTGGGATTTGAAGGAAGAGAGACATTTTTGGAGATCATTAGTACTTGTTTTCAAATGATAGGAGAATCCATTCCTGGTTAAAATGTGCTTTAGTGTCTTTTCATAGACTAAAGTCCCAGAGATTGTTCCCCCACCCTCCATGAATTTAATGAAAAAAAAGTGTGGCACAGTCATTACTTACAGAGCTTGAGAGAATGGCATGCTCCAGTGAATTCTATATAACACACCAGTTCTTTTAGGATTGGAAGTAATAGCAGTAGGTTGGCTTTCTTTTAAATATCTAAAGACTGTGAATCAAAGGGAAAAAAGAAATCTCAATACTTGACTGGTTTCTAAATAGGTGTTCTGAACTCTAATGGGCTTAATAATCTTATTCCAAGGAAAGCAGTTGAAATGTAAAAGCTTTTAAATACTGTATATGTAAACAAACTAGGGAAGGTAATCCAATTTATCTTGGGAAGGGGTTTGCATATGGATGACACCAGACAAAAGCTTCTGGTAAGCACAGTGACGCAGCTGACAGGAGGCCACGTGGCTGCGCCTCCCTATCAGCAGCTGCTCTTATTGGTAGACTAGATTGTTCAGCCCCATATAAGAATCTGGGTGGAAACTATGAGAGCATTGCAAAATTCAGAGAAGTATGCATTTCAAAGGATAAGTGCATTTTGGATCATGTAATGTTTGAGAGATTACAAAATAGGTTCAGATAAGAATGCGAGCCAAATCAATTTTAACACATGCTTAGTGTTTAGTAGGGTGAACATCCCAGTCCTAAACATTTTTACTAGAGTCAAAAGGAGTTGTTCTTGTTGGCATCCATCTTGAGAGACAACGGAGTGTGCCTCCAAGGGTGAAGTCAAACTGCTGTGTTAGCACCACCAAAGTGACCTCGGCAGGCCACAAGCCTGGGCAGTGTGTATGGTGGTCCTGGGCTGCTCAGATGACAAGGTCCCTCTCACTGCCTTGCTAATGTGGTCCAAAGGAAAGCAGAGCAATATGGTTGGCACCAGCTCGGCTGCAGGAGTTGCTGGAAGGAGGCGTACAAGATGCCATCAAATCATCTTAGGAAGCTACTCCGGATTTGTGCAGGGATTACTCCTTAGCCTTTTTTCATCCCAAAGATATTCCACAAAACAGTGGAGCTTTAGGATCAGAGTTTTCCTTCTCCTTGATGGGCTACCTCCCCAGGTTGACAAGCCACATCTGCCCCTCACTTCCCTGCAGAAACCGCATTCTTGACAGTTGGACCCACTATTAGTCTCATCTGCTCAATCCACTGGAGCCTGTCTTTGCATGCAGGGGAAGTTCCTGAGAGGAGTGTGCATATTTGTTTAACAATGTCCTATGTTTCCTGTTTTGCCCGAATTTAAATATTTAAATTTTACAGTGAATTGAATTTCGAATTAAATCTGAATTTGACCTCATAATTTAGCTTTTTTAAAAACAAGTTTGGCATTCAACAAATAGAAAATCAAGCTAAATTATGAGGTCAAATTCAGATTCAATGCTGGCTAAGCCTGGCTGAGTTGGGAATCACCTGAGCCAGAGATCCTTTGCATACTAAGCTGCTGATCCCATTGGATCTTGCCATAGGCTTGTTTCCTATTATGCTGCATGTCAGCTATGTATGTCAGCTATCTCAATTAAATCACCACTGAAATTCATATATTGAAATCAACTCGAACCAAATGTGAAATATTCAGTTAAAAATACATCAGGGAATATTAGGACATTATTTATGTTTAAAATGTTCAGAAAGAAATTCTGAGAATAATTCTTGAGAGCATATGCATTTCAGCCCTTAATTGCACCAATATATCTGCTTGGAAGAACAGTGCAGCATCATGCGTTTGTGGTGTTGTAATAGCGCACAGATTGATACTCAGCTGCAGGTCTGCAGTTTGCACTAAATCTTAGACCCGAGCCGTCTGCTTGTGAGTCCAGGTATCTTAATATCCATGAAATCCACTAACTGTCAAAAGGCTGTTTTACATGCCATGGTGCCACAGATTTGAGTGCATATAATGCACATAACATAATGCAAGAAATGCATTTTAATTAAATTTCATATCATGAAAGTATACAAGGTAATATCCAATGGTGCTCCATGCCCCTGCAGAAGACCTGCATGAGCAGAATACAGAGGGTCATTCCTCCTGATGGGAGCAAGCCAGCAGAAAATCACACAGAGCAAGTTGTAGTTAACTTTTTTATTAGCAAAAACAGGATTCAAACAGGGTGTCGGGCCTAATGAGCAAAGCAACTCATCTCCAGTCGCTGAGACTGAAGGTCCCTGCCTCCTCACAACTGCCTAAGTCCCCCTCCTTTCCAGGGTTTTACCCAAGCAATCTGAGACTGTGCCTGCATGAAGCCTTCTGGCGGTTCCCTCATTCTGAGAAGTGAGGTTACAGGGAACCAGACAGAGGGCCTTCTTGGTAGTGGCAACGCCCTCCCTTCAGATGTGAAGGAAATAAGTAGCTATCTTATCTTTAAAACACATCTGAAGGCAGCCCTGTTTGTTGTTGTTGTTGTTTAGTCGTTTAGTCATGTCCGACTCTTCGTGACCCCATGAACCAAAGCACGCCAGGCACTCCTGTCTTCCACTGCCTCCCGCAGTTTGGTCAGACTCATGTTTGTAGCTTCGAGAACACCGTCCAACCATCTCGTCCTGTTGTCCTCTTCTCCTTGTGCCCTCAATCTTTCCCAACATCAGGGTCTTTTCCAGGGAGTCTTCTCTTCTCATGAGGTGGCCAAAGTATTGGAGCCTCAGCTTCATCATCTGTCCTTCCAGTGAGCACTCAGGGCTGATTTCCTGAAGAATGGATAGGTTTGATCTTCTTGCAGTCCATGGGACTCTCAAGAGTCTCCTCCAGCACCATAATTCAAAAGCATCAATTCTTCGGCGATCAGCCTTCTTTATGGTCCAGCTCTCACTTCCATACATCACTACTGGAAAGACCATGGCTTTAACTATATGGACCTTTGTTGGCAAGGTGATGTCTCTGTTTTTTAAGATACTGTCTAAGTTTGCCATCACCTTCCTCCCAAGGAGCAGGCGTCTTTTAATTTTGTGACTGCTGTCACCATCTGCAGTAATCATGGAGCCCAAGAAAGTAAAATCTCTCACTACCTCCATTTCTTCCCCTTCCCCTGTTTAGGGAAGTTTTTAATATTTAATGCTGTATTGGTTTTAACATTCGATTGGAAGCCACCCAGAGTGGCTGGGGAAACTCAGCCAGATGGGTGGGGTATAAATCATTTATTATTATTATTATTATTATTATTATTATTATTATTATTATTATTACTGCAGCTGGTTTGGTCATACTGGGGGTGAAGCTTTGGGAGTGCTGCAGAAGACACCGCAACCATTATTTAGAATGGAGCATTAGAGGCAGAGTGGGTGGGGGTGGGGTGGGGATTCTGGCACTGGCAGGGCACCATCAAAATTTGAGACTCCAGGGTCCACCACTGCCTATGAGCTGCTACCAGATTTCCAGTAGGATATATGCTGCCTATGTCTGGCTTCCAGGAAACACATACTGGAGATGCCAAAGTGTGGTAGAGATGGTGTTCAGTATCTCTCGAGGAAGAACAGTTTGAGAGTAAAATGGGAATTCAGAATGAACAGTTTGGTGGATGAGGCTTGAATCAATAGCAGCCTGATTTAATATTAACTTGATTGTGTGAAATTTTCATAGATTATAAAAGATGAGGTCAACAAAGAGGTCAACATCTGTATTTGTCGAAAGCTGGATGCTGAAAGCTGCCTTTCAAAGTGGAGGTTAATTGTTTGGCTTAAAAGTGCAATTTATTTTTTGATGCTGAATTAGCAATACTTAGGCATATTATGCATGCATTGGTAAAGAAAGCAGATTAGTTAAGCCTCTGTAAATGAATTTCAAAAAGCCCTGGTTTTGAAACAGAGTATGTGTAACACAGTGTAACAAGACATGGGATATCATTAAATAAATTAAGCATCTGTTCATGTGTTGTTTGATTTGTTAAAATTAGGACCTGACTCATAATATTTGACTGTTTTATTTACAGCCATTCTGCTAGTTGCAAGCTGCATGTACTTCTCTCTCTCTCTAAAGCAAGAAAAGTGCTTTCCCTTTTACCTCAAATTCCATAAAGGTATTTGATATTAAGTTTATGAAGTGCAGCCAAATGTATTTGGGGTGATATATGTATCTCTGACATCACAAATGCTTAAAAATGAAGTGCTTTCCCTTTCAGTGCCCTATGGAACAAGTATGTCATTTTTTAAACCTTTGTGATTTCAGAGAAGCTCACATTTTCCCAAACACCTTTGGCTTCAATTCATAAACTTAATTTTAAATATTTTTCCAGAGTTTGTGGGTTGCAGCCTATTATAAGGGTTGTAGAAAAAATTATTGTAAATTATTGCAGAGACTGAATTATTATGTTGTTTGCTGCAGTAATTAGTACAAAAGTAGTGGTGTAGGTGTCCAATAATTTAACAAGAGTGGAGAACATGAGACATTCATGGCATCCATTCAGCTTCTCTTAAATTTCTGAGATTTTCTACTTTTATAAAAGCATTGCTTACAGTCCTTTGACATCAAGGTAAGATTGAAATTGTTGGTCCAAGAAAACACACACACATACTCACATGACTTCTGAGACACCAATATCCAGGTTTGAAGCAAGTACTCTTTGGTAAGAGAACCCCAACAGACTTTTGATTATCAGTGCAAAAACTTTCTTCTTCCTTTTGCAAAGTAAAAGACCACACATTTGGTAAGTTAAAAATGTGTGGTAAGTTAAAAATGGTATACTTAAATACTATCCAAATGTCAGATTTATGTGCTTTTCCATACAGCATTCAGAAAAAGTTCCACAGGCAGTAAAACATGGCTTAGTTATAGCGATGAAATTTCCTAAATTATTGGTATGGGAACGCAAGAGTGGCTTGTTAGAGCTATGTGGCTAAGCTGGAACTAACCTATCCTCTTCAAACAATTAGCTTTTCAAGGCTACTAGAGAGATCAATGGCTTGATTACCTCGTCCTTCCCAAGGTGAACTAAGCCTGGCAGGGCAGACTAAGCCTGGGTAGTGTACAGCAGTGCTACTCAAAGTGGTGGTCCATGGACTGGTTCTGGTCCATGAGCCATCAGCTACTGGTCCTCAGCTACTCCACCACAGCCCAGGCTGGGTTGGGACACTTCAGGAAGCAAATATGGTACCTGACGCTGGCATGTTGGGTTGGGGGAAAATGTCAGTCCACCACATCAGTATAGCTGTCAACTTACAGATTTGAAAATAAGGGCCCAGCAGCCGCGAAAATAAGGGATTAGTAGCCAAAATAAGGGATTTTCTGGGCACAGGTATGTTTGACTTCTGAGCCCCTCTGAGCCAAAGGCAGAAAGTGCAGTCAGCAGTCAAATGAAGCCTCAAGAGGTGGTTCCCATAGCACAGCAACCCAGCAAAGGGGATGCAACAAGAAAAACCACCATCACCTCTCCGCTGGGCAGCGCTGAGCAAAGGCGAGTCCCTGGGCAATGCGGCCAATTTGATCGGCACATGGCATGCAAGCTCCACCCCCCGGTCATTCTTAGACTCCTTATTGGGTGAGCAACACAGCCAAGCAACACAGTTGGAACCTCCCTCCTCCCTGGCCGGCAGGGAGGGAGGGAGAGGAGCTGCTTCCTTTGAAACCTGGGAAATTTAAGGGACATCATCAATAAGGGACAGCAGCAGGACATGGCGCTGGGATAAGGGAGTTTCCCACCAAATGAGGGATAGTTGACAGCTATGCATCAGATAGCTTGAGAAGCACTGGTGTACAGCTGTCTACAAGCACATGTGACATGAGCAAGTTCATAAAGCAGGTAGCTCTGGATCTGCTATCATACGTGAACCAATAATCCAGAGCACCATCAGCCACTGCCTAGCATTCATCTGCCATGTGTTCTCCCTCACTCCTCTCATATAAGCTTCCAGCCTAGCTGAGACCAAACTACATGGTGCAACAGCAGCAACATCTGCCAAAACTCAGTTCTGGCCTTAGGCTTGGCTTTCTGACACTTCTGGGTTGCAGCCAGAGCCAGGTCATGTATGACCCAGTTACTTGGTTGTTCCTGCTATGGCTAAATTATTATTATTTCCTCTTGCCAGCTCTTCATTTGATCTCCCTTCCACATTTTTTTCCATTGCATGTGCATACCTATTGTCCTATTCTCTACATTAGCTAAGGCAGGAAATGTATACAGAAGAGGCTATTCTGTTTAAATACCAGAATTAATATTCGTGTGTGTTCCTTCTCACTGCCTAATTCAAATGCCCCAAAGAAGATTTCTTCAGCATTTAAAAAAGAGAAAAATCTGGATCTGCTACTTTATATCCAAACGGTGCCAGAAATCTTTCCTAGTGAACATTCATTCTTTTCTTATATGGGTACAGAAGGTAGTAAAATAAGGTAATAAAAGATAAAGGACCTGTGTGCACCTGGCAATGAGGTACATACACAGGTAAATCATAGGTAATCACAATTGTAATACCTTCTTTCCAGCTGTTCCTCTCTTCTGCTTTTACATTGGCAGATCCTTTCCAGGGGTTGTACTATATGACATGATATAATAATAATTACAGCTACTATTATCATTAGGAGGCGTGGCGGTTCCAACAGAATCCCATTGCCTTGCCCTGTTGCTTGAAATAGAAGGAAAAAAGCACCAACAATGCAATGTAATCGTTTTGTTATGCTGATTTTCTTACCTAATGTACAACCCCGAAGGGTAGTAGTGTTTATGAATCCTGTCTGATCTGAAGTGCATTTTCCAATTGGATTCAAATCCCTAAGCAGCTTCTTAGAGGGTCACTTTTATTATGAAGAGAGATAGCTGGAGGTGTGTGAAGATTTTTGCCCTATTTGCTCACAAATTGCGTATCAAAACTGAGCCTGCTTAGAGGCATGCATGAAGGCAATATGGTTAGTAAATAAATAAGTCATTTAACATTTTGGTTACCTCACCTCAAAATGGATCTTGTAGAGTTGGGAAAGGCAACCAAAATGATCAAGGGGATGAAGCAACCCCCCTAGGTTGCAGTGTATGGGATGTTTTAGTTTAGAAAAAAAGGAGACTAAGGAATGATGTGATAGACGTATATAATATTATGCATAGGTAAAGGTAAAGGTACCCCTGCCCATACGGGCCAGTCTTGCCAGACTCTAGGGTTCTGCGCTCATCTCACTCTATAGGCCGGGAGCCAGCACTGTCCGCAGACACTTCCGTGTCACGTGGCCAGCGTGACAAGCTGCATCTGGCGAGCCAGCACAGCACACGGAATGCCATTTACCTTCGCACTGGTAAGCGGTCCCTATTTATCTACTTGCACCCGGAGGTGATTTTGAACTGCTAGGTTGGCAAGCGCTGGAACCGAACGACAGGAGTGCACCCCGCCGCGATCGGCAAGTCCTAGGCGCTGAGGTTTTACCCACAGCGCCACCCGCGTCCCAATATTATGCATGGCATATGGAAATTGGATAGGGGAAAAAGTTTTTCCCCCTTTCTCCAAAAACACTGGAACTTAGGGGCATTCAATGAAGCTGAATGTTGGAAGATTCAGGAGAGGTACAAGGAAGTACTTCTCTACATCTGAAGGCAGCCCTGTTTAGGGAAGTTTTTAAGGTTTAATGCTGTATTGTGTTTTTAACATTCGGTTGGGAGCTGCCCAGAGTGGCTGGGGAAACCCAGCCAGATGGGTGGGGTATAAATAAATTATTATTATTATTATTATTATTATTATTATTATTATTATTATTATTTACAAAGAGCATATTTAAACTCTGGAACTCGCTCCTCCAAGAGGCGGGGATGCCTTTAAAAGGAAATTTGACATATTCATGGACTGCTTACGTGTTTCCCACAGGTATTTGGTTGGCCCCTGTGAAAACAGATGATGGACTAGGTGTGCCATTGGTCCAGCAGGCTTTTCTTATCTTCTTATTTATATATGCTTTCAAGTGTCACACATGCATTATATACTAGCTGTTCTGATCCTTACAACAACCTCAAAAGGTATGTTAGTATTAATATCCCTGTATTGCAGACAGGGTGAAGTGAAACTGAGAGACAGTGCATTGCTTAAGACCCCCCCCCCCCAAGTCGGTTGCTGTTGTTGCTGTTTTTCTCCTTCTTGGCATTGGCAGTAGCATGGCTTCTTCATAGCTTCCTGAGGTGTTTCTGTGGCCACTGTAATTAACAGCAACAGCAAACGTGTTGGTAGGCTTTTCAGCATTCTGCGCCATCCGCAATGCCCCTGACCTAATATCATCATCTTGGGGCATTGTAGAAAGCAAACAGCACCCACCACACACACACACACACACTCTCACACATGCACACACACAATGTGGAAAGTATTTGGCAAAACAGACCTATTTTTTACACACACACACACACACAGGATCATCACAAAATGCCACCTCATACCTTCTCAGCAGATATGGGGGAAGTGTATAAGGAAGAAGAGACTAATGTAGCCTTGCAGAGAACTAGCCAGTTCAGAGACTTTAAGGGAGGGTGACATGAACTACCGCAGTGCAAGAAGACAACAGGTTTATAACAGAGAGAACTATAAAACAGGAAGGAAAACTGAAATATTCTGCTTCCCTCCTGGAGCCTGATTGCACTGCTCCTGAAAGCCAATCAGTTGTTGCATTCTAGGATCCTACCTGCCTATTGTTCTAGGATCCAAGCTTAGTACATAACAAAAACGTTGTTGTAGACCAGATGGTTTGTTTTTTTACCAGATTGTGCAATGGAATCTAGCAAGTGGCACTGATCTTGGGGATGTTGAAAGGGACCATGGTCACCTCTGACCACGTGGACGTAGGGAAGGCCAGAGACCATGTCTGAGAAATCAACAGTATTGTCAGCAGCGGTGGTGAAGACACGGATGAGGGGATAGCTTGGTGAGTGGAGCTCTCCAAATCCTCTCACAGCTGCTCATCTGTCAACACAGTGACTTAACAGTCCTCTTCTCCAAGGGGCCTGGCATTGGAAGGCATTGCATGTTGGAAGAGGAATTCACACTACCTACACTATGGATTCTCCCAGAACTGGTGCTGAGTTCTGCAGCATATTTGCCTGAATGGTTGAACCAGTTTTTCCTGTGACCATCTTTCTGCCTTTGCTGAAAGCATTTCTCACAACCTCATCTACATTCAGGATGGTTCTTGGAGTAAGCGATCCTTTCCCTTTTAAATCGGGGATATTGGCCTGCTTTTGAAACACCACGAGCCAAATCACCTAACACCAGCATAAATATTTTCTTCTCCTTCTCTTTCAGGTTTTTTTTTCTTTTTTAAAGTACCAGGCCCTTCGCCCTCTTTTCACTTTGCTTCCATTAGTAGCAAATCCCCCTTGTCCTTTTTAATTTTTAATTACCATTGTCTGTTCACCTTTGTTTTACCCATGACATCTTCAATTTAAACAGTATCAGAGAGGTTGATGTGAACAGTTTTCTTTTCAGCTTAAGTGACTGCAGCTCGTTTAGTTGTTAATTATGCAGGGAGGTTTGCATGGCTGCGGCTGGTAATGTCCCAATGTCAGGTCCGTGTCTGGCCGGCTGAGCTTGTAAAAAGGATTATGATGTATATATGGTTCGTGGCTAAGAGGGCTAATGAAAGGACCTCATTTAGTCAAACACAATTAATTAAACGAACTTATGATATTAACCCATCTTTCCATGCATGTATAATTTATATTAATTGATCCCCCTGCATTGAATGACCAATCAGGTGGGCTGCTACAGAAGGACCATTAGCATTAGTTTGATGCAAACCGTAATTGATGGGTCAGTGTGTTTTAGAGATGTAGCTGAAGCTTTGTTAATTGTCATAAGAAGTTCAAATTGATTGTGTCTGCATTAGTACATAAATTTAAATTGATTAATGTTTTGTTCTAAAATTAATGTCTGTACTGGATGGGGGGGTGCTACAATGCTTTATTTATTGGATTCATTAATGCACTTGGGGAAGGGGGGAAATAGCAGGGAAGTTAGGTAACGGAGAGTAGATCGTTAAGGATGAGTTCAGTGGAGCCATTTGAGGGACAGCATTCCGACGCTTAGTCTGAGCTGCTCAGCCCAACCCCGCTTTTGTTTTTAAAAATCCTCCCCCCCATACACACCCAACAACCCACACATTTTGAAGTTCAAGTGCACACAATCCAAAAGAAGCCACAAGGCTCGAGTATTTAATTAAAATACTTTGGAAGATCATTGCAGGAGGAATAACCTTACATACGGGAAGCTGAGAGAAACAGAACATGATATTGAGGAACCCTGGGGATGGTGGATGATTTCTCATGTAGTTAAAGGCCAGTGCTATTTAAACTCCTATTCAATCCCTAAACATTCCTTTCAAACCTGTCTTCTGCATATGCTGGCTCTGACTTGCACAGAATCATGGTAGCTAAGAGGATAGAGAGGGGACAGTGGTATAATCACCATGTAGTTGTGCATAACTTGTGTGTGTGTGCTGCTTTAGCAAGAAATTGCAGTGTAAACTTACACAGTTTTATATCTGTCTGTCTCTGCTATACTCAAGCCACATGTTGGACTCTGTGTTGCATGGCGTCTGCCCTTTCGGCATGGTTTATAGCTCCCACACATGGTACAGTTTGTTCTCCTGGTGATCACTTTGTATTTCAGTATCTTCCCCCTTTCTGACATGCAATTTTGCAGGGCCAAAGCAAAGAACAAGATCTCCTAGGGTGGGTTGTGGAGTCACCTCAAGTCGTTTATAACTCCCCCTTTTCTGTCTTCCCAAAGAAAAACTTGACATCTGTTTTGTATAAACTAATTTAAACCGAAAGCGTGTAATGCATCCCAACCCCTTTTTGCAAAATGCCTCTTTATTTTATTGGAGGAATAAAGCAGTTTGACTGTTCGGCTTTTACTATGGCGCAATCATGTTCTAAGAAATGGGACCTCTCCATTTTTCATGAGGAAGCATTCTGAACCGCACACAGTAGAGAAGATTAGATATCTTCTCCTTGCTGTCTTATTGAAGTATGGGATGCAATGTATTATTTACAGTCAGTTCCTGGAGCCTAAAGAGAGTTGAAATATATTCAAATAACACTCCATGTGGTGGCACTAGTGAGCAGCAAACATCATCATAATTGGTTCCTTGGGCACATTTTTTACTCTCGGAACTTTTGAGGTTGTGATAATGGGCATCCCTGACTTGTTTTTCTATTTCCTTTTCCTTCTTTAAAAAAACACAATTCAAATCAAAGTCATATTGTTCCAGGGCAATAGGAATAAAGTGATGAGATCTGTCACACACAGCAATATCTGCATTCCTTTTGACAGCCTGGGTAAATGAAGTTCTTATTACTAGCTTAAATTATATGTTGAGTGCTGCTCTTTTTATATGCCAGCTTTGCATGGCATGTGCAATATAAGTAAAGGATGCTGTACATATTCCTATTGCGTTTCTGCCTTTGCTGTATACCTCATGTTCATAGTTATGGTTTCTTTGAATGTACACTTGCTGTTCGTGTAGAGGGTTTTCTCAGCTCTGATTCTGAAATTGCAAAGCTTTATTCTGAATGACATTTGGATGTTTTCAACCATGCATAAGCAAATGATGTATCTTACGCAGGAAAAGCAGGAAAAGCTTCCCTGTGTATGTCACACACACACACACACACATGACAGGGAAGAGGAATTAAAAAGGGGAATTTATTACTGAAATCACATGGGGGGAGGGAAGGGAGAACTCTGTGCTACTGCATGATATGCTAGAAATTTTCACTGCAGGCATATTGTGCACATCGGCGAGAATAGAGGAAGAATGAGCACCTTGGGAGCCACTGTTTTAAATTCAAACACTTGCTGTCAACCCCCCCCCCCTGCAAAAAGTCAGGAAAGTAAAAGAATAAAAGACGGTGCAATTTGAAATAATGCTGTTTTTAATTTCACAGTTTTTGTGAATAGATCACAGATATCCCACGAGTGGAAGTGAAATTGATTTGGTTTCTTCCTTCTCTCCCCCCTCCAAAAAAAAAAAAAAAAAATCATGCAGAATGTGCTGTTGCTTAAGAGTAATTCTTTAGTTAATTGCTTAGTGGTTTAGTCTGCTGCCTGAGCAGTGCATCTGGGCCAGGCCTCCTCATTTTATTCATCAGGATACCCCACTTCCGCTCCTGGTATCATATCTTTAACAAAGCCTGTCCTGAACTTCTTTCATCTCACCTTACTTGTTTCTTCATTGCAAGTTGAGGACACTCCCCTTCAATTTGCTTCTTATTTGACCCCGCGACCCTCTTCCCAGTCTCGCCTTTCTGAAACAGACTGAAATCTTCTTGGTCATCGACCCTGACTCTGCTGTGTCCTGTACATCACCTGGTACAATGTTGCCACTGAATCAAGGTGTAGTGCATAGGTGTGCAGGAAGCTATCTTAAACTGAATCAGATCATTGGCCCATCTAGCACAGTGCTGTTCACACTGCCTTGCAGCATCTCTTCAGGGTTTCAGGTAGGGAATCTCTCCCAGCCTTAGCTGGAGATGCGAGAGTTTGAACTTTGGACCTTCTGCATGGGTTGAGGGTCGGGCTGCCAAGTGTATTCCTCCTCCTATATTACTGCAGGAATGTCAGGGATAACTAAGATGCTTGCAAGAGGCAAATCTGGTTCTCAAACAATGCACCCTCTAGTTCATGGGCAAGAAATTCACATGCTCATTGTGGGAACTCATGGGGTTCATGTAGAAACGCTGCCTGGTCGATGAACTTACTACCTAGACTTGACTATGATTTTATCCATGTGATGCTCTGTGGCTTTCCTTGCATTGGCAAAGGGGAGGATGCCTCCTGTTTGTAATTCAGCTCCCCGGGGGGACACGTGGGTGGTGGGAGTCTTGCTTTGCTGTCTATCTAAAAGTAACACAGCCTCCCTGCCAACAGAGGAGCAGCATTCTTTAGATGCATAGCAATTAAGACTCTTACCTCCTGACATAGACCTTCTCCAGTTAAATCAAGAGTTTGAGCAAAGATAGGGTAGTGGGGATTTATTCCTTATATGTTTCCTTTCCTATGCAGCAATCACCAAATGGAAATTTATTTACTCAGGAATGGTCAGTGTATGTATGCATGTATGTATTTACAATATATTTAGCCTGTTCTTTGTCATAATCCCAGGCTGGGGGACATCACACACACACACACAAAGAGACAGAGAGAATGGATTCTAGCAACAATATAATGAGAACAATAAAACATCCTTAAAATAACAATGCCAGTATCTAATATATAAGTTGTAGCCATTATCTTTTCTATTTTTCAAAGTTTCTTTCCTGTTTCTCTGTTTTTAGATATTTTACATATATTTTTTCTTATTTCTTCCCCTCTCTCTGTGCAGCTAAAAAAATATTTTCCTTTGCTTTTTGGTTGACCTTTCAAGATTTTACATATGTGCTATGTCAGTTTAGACAAATTATTTGTTTAATATGTTTGCTCAGTATGGATTTCTATTATAGATCTTTATAGTAAAAGGATTTTGTGTTCCCTAACATTGTACTACTGACCCCTGGAAAATGTTCTCATAGCATTTCTGTGGATATGTGGTACACTCACTCATTTAATGTATGATGTTTATATTTCTGTTATACCTAACATACTATATGTGCAAATTGTAGATCAATTTATTTAACTAACATAGATGCTAAGATATTAACAACGATGTTGATAAATATAGCTCAGGCAATGTTGTACCGAACATTCAGATCCAGTGGCCTTTTTTTGAATAGCCCATTTATGATTGATAACTGATTTGGTTGGCCTGAACATCCATAGAATGGATTCAGCGGCACTTATTTCCCAATAGTCTTTATTTATCTTATTGTAACCATATTCAATAATTTTACAGCATCTTAATATTTGTTACTGATTTGTTTGGAAGTGGGATGAATGGATAAATAACAAATAACTATACTCCTGGATCCATTCTAGCCCTGCAAGGGGAGATGCTCAGCACCTTAGTTACCACAATCCAGAGGCAAAGGGATATATGGAAGAAGTGGTGACTTGAGCAATGAGATTTTCTAGCAGGCCCATCAGTTTGCCCCATTCTCATAGTCACCAGACAGCTGGAAGGAGAGGTGAGCAGAACAACTGTTGATTTCCCTTAGCTTTGAAAGTGATGAAACCAAAGGCAGTGAAAAGCCAGGGAGAGGGAATGGAGAAGAGTGTCGAAACTGGCAAAGCACTTGAAACAGTACCTTGCTGTACAATAATCCCCATGGCTGGTAAGTAGGAGGGAATCATTCCATCATTAGGGCTGCTCAGTACAAACAGCTAATCCCAGGCTGGGGCAGGATGGGGTTTCCCAAGGCATGCCAGTCTCCATCAAGACAGGAAGCAGCAACAGTCTGGAAGCACCCATTTTCTGTTGTGAGTTGGGATTCAGTCACCTACTGGCAAATTCATGTTGCACAATTACAGCAAACCCCCTTCCCACAGAAGATCGGACTTTACACAATGATGAACGTCGTCGTGAAATGCAATTGAAATTGTGGGATAACACTTGCTTTGGTTCAGTGTCATATAACCATGCAGTAAAGAGATTGGGAATGAATGTTCAACAAACAAGTCACCTTGATTTTACAATGCCACACAGGATTTAACTTGGCTTTGAATCCATGTAAGTTTTCACAGCTTTCCCGGCTGCCTCTGTTTTTCAGGATGGATTCTTGAGACTGTATTTACTCTTGCTGTTTTGCTGTTGTGTTTATGTTTTCTGCTATCATACCTGCAGCAAGAGAGAGGGAGAAAACAGCATGAGAAATTAGTTCTATGCCCTTAAATTGGCTGTATGATTTGTAGCTTTCCACCGATCTTACCCCAAAGGAAAACTTGCAAGATTTCCCCTTCTTGTTTATGATTATTGTGGCCTAATCCGAGGAATATTTGTCCCTTTGTCATGTTACTTTAGCAGGGTGTGTTGAGCAAAGTGAACAGGTGCCCCCTTGTATTGATCAGCGATCATGGCAAAGAGCTATTATTAGATTTTGAAGGGGGAAAGGGAAAGCATTAGAAATGAAAAGGGGAAAGTGGGACAGGTTATTGATGATGGTAATAACAGTGTTCAGTGGTCTCCAAACACCGGAGCTGTAAAGTTGACCAGATGAGGAGATCAGTATAGATATGTTGAGAGGAACAGACAATATGAAGAAGTATGGAGCATATTGTCTTACCTGGCAGAGTTATTAAAGTTCATTGCAGGAAGATGAACTGTTTCAATATGTTAAACACTTGAGGCTGTTAGGAAAGAGTCGCTGTCACAGAAAGAGGCATTGTTTTGGGAGCTCTTCATTTTCTCCCCCTCCCTCTTCTTTAAAAAAAAAAAATCCAGTTCGTTTCAGATCCTGCCAAGCTATAGCTGAGCTCTTTGGTGGTAACATTTTCCTCCCATTGCTTTATCATAGTAGTTCCTCCAGATGCAGAAACAAAACCTAAACAGATAGCTGTCTCTTTTCAGCAGGAGGGCCGAGGCTAGAATCTTGACTCATCTTTGTTTATATAATGGTGTAATAAGGCTTCCTCAACCTCTGCCCTTCAGATGTTTTGAGACTACAATTCCCATCATCCCTGACCCCTGGTCCTGGTAGCTAGGGATCATGGGAGTTGTAGGCCAAAAACATCTGGAGGGCCGAGGTTGAGGAAGCCTCATCTAATAGTTATTCTTTTTCCCATTGCCATCCCAAGTATCCTGCAAAGAACATTGACTTTTACCCACCACATCCCCGCAACAACTCTTTAAGATAGGTTGGCCTGAAAGAAAATGACAGGCCCAAAGTCACTAAGTGGAGATTTGAATCAGTGCCTCTTAGTCGAAATCCAACTACACCACTCCGGCTTCCTACATGGGGTGTGCAATGACCACAATATTTGCCCTGTATCTGAATCAATAGCATTTGGAAAAAGCCAGATCAGTTTTTGATCTATTCTACGTCATTCCAAATTGATTCATTATTTGGCTCAGCATCTGATCAGTTAAGGTATGTTTTCTTCCTATTGACTGAAAAGGGGAATTAAAATGGTTATAATGGTTTTCCCTTTTCATATAAGTGGATGAAATTTGCAGGCAAATGAGCACTCCAGAGTGGATCAAGCCTGCCAACTTTCACTTGGATCCATCCAGGTGGTTTTCTAGAGAGACCATTTAAAAGAAATTAAAATTGAATTTTCTGCCAGAATTTGTTGCAAGTGGCAGGCACGTCTATTCCTTTTGAGGGAGGTGAAACCTGACAAATTTCAGGAAGAGAGAGAGATACCTGACAAAAACAGAGACATTCTTCAAAAATTGCTTTTCTCTGAATTTTTCGATGCAGTTCACCATGTTTTTGTAGTGTGTACAAAAAAATACATATACCAGGGTATATACTGAGGAAAAGCATATATTAGTGAAACCAGAATACAAAAAATGCATATCTTTGTAAAAATGAGAATATTAGGCAAAAAATACATACATACATACAAACAAACATTGGTTATATTAAGAGAAATTCACACTAAAATGCTAGTGAATTTTCACAAGGCCCCCTTTCAAAAACAAACACAAACACCAATTAATGTGGTTATGTGGAGAACTAAACTTAAGAGTAGGAAAAGAGAAACCGAGAAAAATGAAACAGACAGATTTACCCATATGTAACTGCAGACACCTCAAAGAGTTAGACCTTCATCTGTACTTCAAATTTTAAAGAGCCATGGCTTCTCCCATGGCTCTCAGAGTTGCCTGAGAAAATAGATTGTTAAACTACCCCAGGAATTGTAGCACTGTGAGGGGAATAGGGTTTCCTAACAACTTTTAACACTTTTAACAATCTGCACTTCCGAGCATGCTTTGGGGGAAGCTATGCCTGTTTAAAGTGGAATAACAATGCTTTAAATGTACAGTGGTACCTTGGTTCTCAAACTTAATCCATTCCGGAACTTCATTCCAAAACCAAAGCGTTCCAAAACCAAGGTGCGCCTTCCCATGGAAAGTAATGCAATGCGAATTAATTAATTTTAAAAACAACCCCTAAAACAGCAATTTAACACGAATTTTACTATCTAACGAGACTGTCGACCCATAATATGAAAGCAAGAAACAATGTACTGCAGTCACCCAATCAGTCACTCAGTAGCTGACCTGGGTTCCACACAGTCACAGAAACAAAACAAAAAGAGCCACATAAACAAAAACACAAAAGAAATAGCAAAAACAGACAGACCTCCGTGTAACATTCAAATCGGAAGTGTAACATTCAAAACAGAGCAGGTTCAGCTTCCAAAAAAAGGTCACAAACCGGAACACTTACTTCCGGGTTTGCAATGTTTGGGTTCCAAGTTGTTTGAGTACCAAGGCATTTGAGAACCAAGCTACCACTGTATAGTGCAGATGGGGCCTTAGGTCAACTGCTGAGAGAGAATGGGTGTTATTCAACTAAGTTTTAATCATAGTAGTTCCACTGAAATTAATGGCCTTCACTTAGTCATGTTCATTACTTTTAGTAGGTCTATTCTGAATAAAAATTAGTTGAAACCTCCCATATCCCCTCCCCTTTAACTAGAGCTATATTGTAGGGGAAAGGCTGCAGTCTTAGGCCTGCTGATATACAATATTGTAATGAGATTCACTAGCCAGCAGAGAGTCACCATGGTTCAGAATATGCTAATTTTTAATCCAAACAATGGCTTCCATATAATTAATTTGGTGATAATAAAAGGCAAAAATGTAATTTGGCATTCTGCTAGACAGTGAAGTGCACTAAATTAAGAGACACTAAACTCTCAAGAGTAAATTTTGCTTCAGGGTTACACTCACTGTTGTACTGAAAGGTCACCACATGATTCAATGTTTTTAATCCTTCCAAAGTGTAATGACATTTCTAGAAAAGTTTGCCAACATATATCACAGCTGTCTATAGGGAATCTCATTTGATTCCAGTGCATAATGGAGGAACACCTCTTCTAGTGCCTGTGTGAACAATCTGTATGTTTAAATGTTGGCAGAGGTGGTTTTCATCTTATACTTGACCTGGGACAAAAATGACACCAGGCAAACTTGTTGCTGAGGAGGGCATTCCAGCAAAGGCCCCAACTGCACACACACAAAAACCTAAGTGTGCAGTTGGGGCACTGGGTAAATAATCTCTACAGATTATCTGAACATCAGGGCAAAATGATATGAAATGTGCCTCATATGAAGTGGTGGTGAACTAGTCACATTGCAGATATGCTCAGACTCCAACTCCCATCAGCCCCAACCAGTATGGGTAATAATGGGCAATAATGATAATTTTAGCCCAACAACATCTGAACTGCCACAGGTTCACCCATCATGTCTGCCTGAGACAACCTTCAGAGCTGAGGTGTGATTTGAACTGGGAATGTATATCCTAGCAAATATTATTAACTTCTACGCCACAGATATTTTAAAAAGCTGTATTGTATTAATTTTGAATTTCAATATAATGAGAAGGAATGTCCCCTAGTAGAAGGTAAACTGACAACTCTAGTTACAGCATTGGGGAAATGGTATAGGATCTCAACTGCTGAGCTGATTCCTGGGGCTACATGCTTTGGGTTCACATAACTGTCTTCCATATGTTCTTTCTTATGTTCTTAGCTTCTGTGGACCACAGATATGTAAAGCCCTCCGTTTAAAGATAAATGACAAAATAACATGCAAATAACAACATATACTGGTACCTCGGTTGTCGAACTTAACCTGTTCTGGAAGACTGTTCGACTTCCGAAACATTCGACAACCGAGGTGCAATGGGTGGTCAACAAATTCAATTGAGAAAATTGAGAAACGCGCCTCAGAAGCCATTCGACTTCCAAAGCGTGTTCGAAAATGGAAGCATTCACTTCCAGGTTTTCGGCATTCGTAAACAAAAACGTTCGGCTTCTGAGATGCTAGAAAACCGAGGTACCACTGTATTCAGTCAAGATGCTAGTTCTCTCTGTCTCTCTCTCTCTCCCCCTCCATAATAAAATCTGATATTTGAGGTACTTTTTTGTTGCCACCATTAAGACTTACAATATAAATGAGGGAAAGCCTTTTTGTATTATATATATAATTTCCATTGGTCATGTCACAGAATTCATTCCTAATGAAGTGTGCTAAAAAGTTGCAATCCCTACAATATTGTCCATCTATATGCCAGGAACATCTGCTTTGTAGTTCATTTCTCCAATGTGGCTACATGGACCCATGTAAGCTAAGACTAGAGTAAATCAATGGATGCTCATCCATTAGGGTGAATGGGGCATTGCCCCACCAACCTCAATCTTCCCCCACCCAGTCCCCAACTGCCAAGCCAGGGGATGGACCAACTTCCTCCTCCTTAGTCTCAGCAGGGACTGCAGATGGAGACAAAACTAGTCTGCCATTCATTGGCTTTGGTTCCACCTACTGCTGGCTTCTGTTCATTCTACCGTGTCCTTCCCATTGGGCCATTCCTTTCTTCTACCTCACCCCCATGTCCCCTGCTTGAAGTACAGGGACTTTTCTTCCTTTAGCAAATGCTTAGGTTCATCTGATACAGTGTTTGCTTGCTTTTTTGCTTTATGAAAGAAACATTCTGCCAAGGCTGCCATTTTGTGTGTTGTTTTTGTTTTTGTTGTTTTCTGGGGGGTCCTTTTCCAGAGTTTTATTGTATGGTAGTCACTCTATTAATCTTTCTATATGAGTGGCTTCTCTGTTTAATTAAATTGGGCCCAATGAGGCATTGCACAGCCACATGATAAGCTCATTCATCTTTATTTGAGTCTTTGTTGACACCTGAGTTTGCCCTATGACATAGGTTAAGTCATTGAGTGGCCATTACCTCCTCGTTTGCTCTCTTGTGTTCCTCCTAACCACCTTCCTGAAGTCAAATCCAAATGATTTGTGCCAATTTCATGGGGCCACAAACTGGAACATCCGATAACTTTCTACATGGCTGACTTTATACAATCTCGCTTGTACATCTCGAGCGGCTGCGGCTGTCAAAACACAACCCCCCCTCCTTCTTATGGACTTTGATAGAGCTATGAGTATCAGAGGTCTCAATTATAAAATGTCATGACATTGCCGTACAATTTTTTACCGTAATTTCACAGTGTCACTTGGTGATTATTTCAGGATAGCTTTGAACCATGACGGAAATGAATTGTAGCCCCCTTAGTGGTCTGGGTAAAACAAATTGTGAGCTGGCCTGACAGAAATGGAGACATTGTTAGGGATACCCTCCCTGTGTGGCATGGAAGAGACACATGATGGTATGAGAATCTGTTGGGACTGCCAACAGGGGGCAAAAGGAAATTACAGAAAGGACGAATAATCTGTAATTACAGCACAATCTGGTGTGCATTTATTCAGAAACAAGCTCCACAGTGTTCGATGGGGTTTTAGGACTAATAACCATCTTCAGGATCGCAGCCATGGCTGAGGAGGTGGGGCAGCTGAACGTCAATTCAGGATGGGGAGGCAACTTTTGTTTATATCCTAATTCAACACAACTTTAAAACAAAACTGAATTCCTTGAACAACTGGCAGGTTTATACAGCAGAAATGCTGTTCAGAACAGTTAAGAAAGTCATTTGGTTTCAGGGGGCCTTGAACACACCTCTGCCTATACTGAACTCTCACCCTGCGTTCACTCCTAAATAGTGGTGAAAATCAGATAAAGTGTGAGGGGACTGATGACACCTCCACCCCCTAGAGTTAGTGTGCCTGTTCTTGGCTACAATTCATGGTTGGAGAGAAGAGAGCTGCACTGCAACTCCTGGTTTGGATAACACACTAAGCCAAAATGTCCAGAGCTCAAGCACTGACAAACTTCACAGTCATTACAAGAAATATCCAATAGGACAAAAATACAAAACCAATGATAATAAGGCTTCCCCAAAATCGCAAGCTAAAAATAAATCCTTGTCTTTCATCTCCTCTCTGCCTTCCCTTAATGTTTGTTTAGTGTAAAGTACATGCCACTTGTTGCCAGATAGCCAGTCATCTCATTTGGTTGGTACTTTCACCCAGCCCTGATAACATTACTTTATATTGCAGGTTCAAGCATTTTTATCATTACGTAGAACAAGGATAACCTTCTTGCATCCAAAACTCCTGTGCAGTCTTACAAGGAAACTCAATTAATCAATTAGAATACTGTACTCAAATTACAGTAGAATTATGTGCCTCTTTTGCTGAGAACCGTTGGAACTTGTGGTGCATTACATCAATTAAGAATACTTAATTTCTAAATGGCATGAATGAACAAAGTATGAGTCATCCCAAACGTTTACTTTCTATGAGCCATCAGTGCTAATGGTTTTGTAACCTTTGTACATTTAATATGGGCTTCTTTTATGCAGCCAACTAAACCCTAGGCCGGGTGGTGTAGTATTACTGCTCATCTGCACAGAGCTTTATGCAGCCGCACACTTAATTGCATAAATAATAAAGCTAGGTTTTGAGGTAGGCATCTCCTTACGCTCTTTTCGTGAACAGATATGATCATAGAATGCGATCACACTCTGAGAAATGCACTTAGGCCAATCGATGAGTCAATGATTCATAATATTCCCTCCCCTACTCAGGTTGAACAAGCAAATTTGGGAAGCAAAAAATGAAGCTGGCGAAGAAGGTTCCTTCACTGATTAATAAAGGATACCTTGGAAGCATTGTGTATTCTACTGAGTGAATCCAAAGATTTTATTTCAATGTCTATAGGAAAGATTCGCACCTACATATACAGTAGTGGTGTGTGTGGAGCAATGCTCTGTGCCTGGACTGCACATGTTTCATTGCCTTTTTTCTCTGATGGCCATCTTCTTTTTCCCATGGCGGCAAGGTATGGGGAGCGTCAATAGTCATGAAAGCCCGTGACTGATTATGTCTGTGGTGGCAGCACTCTTCTGATTCCAGTTCTCCTCTTTTGCCAGCAGTGGTGGCAAGGTGCAGGGGGCTTGGAGTACCACAGAGAGAAATGGGAGCAGGAAACTGACATCACTGGCTAGATATTGATGATGGGGAAGGTGTCCTAGGCAGGAGCGGTGGGGATGTAATTTATACCCTGCCCTCCCCAGCCAAGGCCAGGCTCAGGGCAGCTAACAAGCAATAATAAAAACAAGTTGAATGAATACAACTAAAAAACAAGATTAAAATGCAACATTAAAATATTGAAACATTAAAATATTAAATGTAGCCTCATCACAGGAGGAGAAAAGGAAAAGGAAAAAGAAAGAGGGGGAGGGAATCAAATTGACTCCAAGCCAAAGGCCAGGCGGAACAACTCTGTCTTACAGGCCCTGTGGAATGAAATCAGATCCTGCAGGGCCCTGGTCTCATGAGACAGCGCATTCCACCCGGCCGGAGCCAGAGTTGAAAAGGCCCTGGCTCTGGTTGAAGCTAATCTAACTTCCTTAGGGCCCGGGACCACTAGGGTGTTGCTATTTATGGACCTTGAGGCTCTCCGTGGGGCATACCAGGAGAGGCGGTCCTGTAGGTACGAGGGTCCTAGGCCTTTTGGGTCCCTTTTGAGGCCATCAGGTGATGTCTTATTCATGCTCCTTCTTCTCCTTGGATTTTGCTCACTCTTCAGCAAGAACTCCTAGAATGGTCACTTACATCCCTCTTGATTCTTCCCTTCCCCACAGTAGATCTTCCTTCATACCCAAACAGTAGACCACTGTTGCCATTGCTGCTACTCCTCCTCATTCATGCAAGACTAGGAAGGGGGTACAAATGTCACCCAGGCCAGTTAGTACAGCTTGGTATCAAGGCATTTATGTATCAAGATGGGTGGAGGCCCTATGGTGGAGTCTTACCTTGGGCCAGTCAGAAATGTGGAGCTAGTTCTGGATTATGATGCTACTATTAATTATGGTGACAGGAGTGCCTGGCACACTCTGGTCCATGGGGTCATGAAGAGTCGGACACGACTAAACGACTAAACAACAACAACAACAATTAATTATGGTGTTGGTTCTTGAAATGGTTTAGAATAGTCTTCAACAACCAGATGCCCTCCAGATGTTTTAGACAATGACTCCCATCAGCCTTAGCCAGTATGGGACTTACAGGAATTGTAGCCCAAAACATTTGGAAAGTTGGCAAAGGCTGATTTAGAGCCTTAAAACAATGTGTACTCTTACTTTTCTGAGCCATCTTGAGTGGGACCTCAAAGGGAGGCTAGGAATTAGAAGGGAAGGAGGAGGGACAATTGGTATAATCAATGGACTAAATGACTCACCTTTTGGTATTAAAAATGTTAAAAGGCTTCCACATCTTCAAGAAGCCTATCATTTGATACAGATGTAGTCTAATACATTCTGATTAGTGCAGAAATTTGTATAACCATAAAAGCTAAAGACACAAGGTTTAGCTCACAATTTAAGCCAACACTCCATTTCACACAGTTTAACAATCCCCAGATAAGGTGAGAGGAGATTTTTATTGGCAAACAGGAACGTATCTATCCTTGCAGAATGCAAGCTCAATTTACTAGTATTCAAATAAAGTCAGTTTGAGGGCTGGTTTGGAACTTCTCAAAAGAGCACAGAAGAATTGGCTCTGAGTTAGCATTGTTGCAACACTGAAAAGTTTACAGTCCTAAAAGCTTCTGCTAGCAAACATTTCAGTAAATCACATTTTTTCCTCTACCCACTTTTTAAGATGGGAGAAACTAACACAAAGGGCACAGTATTTTCTACTGCTTGCGCTGCAATCTGTTTCTTCCTTTGCTCAAACATTGAGAACAATTGGCCATCTTGTATCCCTCTGTATTGGGTAAAGGAATATGAAGGGTGCTGCCTTTAGAAGAGGACATTCAATCCAAGTCTTTCAGATGAAGAAGATGGGGTTCTCTGCTGCTTTGACACACTACAACTGTTTTTGTGCGTGCGCACTCCCCCCCCCCCCACCGTGATTCATAAAATTCCTGCAGATCTGTCTTCTAGCAAACTATTGTAAGGACTGGTAATGTGAAAATAACGGCCTCAGTTCAGTATACCTGAAGGAGCATCTCCACCTCCATCGTTCTGCCCGGACACTGAGGTCCAGCGCCGAGGGCCTTCTGGTGGTTCCCTCGCTGTGGGAAGCCAAGATACAGGGTTCCAGTTCCAGTTCCAAACATGGTGTGGCAGTGCATCCCACTAGGGCTTCTGGAATACACAATTGCTCTGGAGGATGATGATCATTTACAGGCTCCAGCATACCCTCCAACAATGCCTAGAGGAAAACAGGGACATACATAGTTGGGGACCATGATCTTGTGGGAGCCAGGTGACTCACGTGAGAGCACAGCACCCAAAAATGTGTGTCTTTCAAGGCTGCAATCTCACAGGAGCCGGGTGACTCACGTGACAGAACGCCCCCCAAAACAGGATGGCCAATTAAATTGGGACAGTTGAAGGATATGTTCCAGGTGAGCTGGGCTCTGTTTGCCTTGCCTACCTCAGTCTTGTTCACAGGCATTTGAACGTTAGTAATTGCTTTTGGGGGCACTCCTGTTCAAACGCTTGTGACATCCTCAAAGGTTGACACTAAATGAAATATTTGGTACTTAAAGGTAAAGGGACCCCTGATCATTAGGTCTAGTCGTGACCGACTTTGGGGTTGCGGCGCTCATCTCGCTTTATTGGCCAAGGGAGCTGGCGTACAGCTTCCGGGTCATGTGGCCAGCATGACTAAGCTGCTTCTGGCGAGCCAGAGCAGCACACAGAAACACTGTTTACCTTCCCGCTGGAGCAGTACCTATTTATCTACTTGCACTTTGACGTGTTTCCGAACTGCTAGGTTGGCAGGAGCAGGGACCGAGCAACAGGAGCTCACCCCATCATGGGGATTCGTACTGCCGACCTTCTGATTGGCAAGTCTTAGGCTCTGTGGTTTAACCCACAGAGCCACCCACGTCCCTATTTGGTACTTAGGATAGCATTTATTGCATATCTAATAGAGGGGGTGTGAAACCTGAGGCCTGGGGGCCAAATGTGACTGACTGACTTTCGGAACTCCAGGCTACATACCCTGCAGAACCACACTCTTGCTTGATAGTTTTTGCCTGGCTGGAGTATGTCCTTAAATTAGAATAATGTATGTTACTTGTCTGGATGGAGAATAGAGAGGGCTGTGCTATTATGTGCAGAAGAAACTAGCCTACTGTGCAAAAATAAAATTCTCATTGGTTGCTCTGCTCACTTTTACCACTGGCACATGACCTCCAGGAGGTTGCTCAGAAGGAGATGAGGTTCTCTACCCATTGAGCAGACCATTAAGCAAGTGTATTGATTACCATCAGATCTTTCAGTCAATGTGTTGCCATTTTGTGCTGCTCCACACATAACATGGACGCATTACTTTATTACTCAACACTCCATGACTCCCATTGAATGTATGATTGGACACGTTTTGGATTTGATATGAAAGTTCTGCATGGTGGTTCTTGATCTGTGATGACTGATAGTGGTAATAAGTGCCAGTTATTACTTGATGCAGTGGTCAACAAGTGATAAATGTACTAGTGGGGATAAGCCTTTAATTGGCCACTTTTAAATACAGTCTTTCCTTTAGCTCTTTTAGTGACAATTATCCTTCAACTTTTAGTTCCAATCCTGTGGATTTTTCTTATTAGCTTAATTGATTCTAACCTTGAGGAAATTCATAACTAATTGACAAATGTCTAGCCTCCTTCCCCCTTTTCTCCCATCATAGCATTTTAAACTAAACATATCCCTCGAGGTATTTTCTTAAAGTTTATGTACAAATAAATTCCTGAAAATTGTTCTCAGTAATTTCACAGAAAATTAGAATATTTATAAGGCATTTGCTTTGTAAAGAAGAAGAAGAAGAAGCAGCAAAAGCAGAAAAGCCAATCATCATAGATGACTTGATATTCATTACAATAAAATTAATCCTACTTATTTCATTCATTATTAATGTGCAATTCAAATTCAGTTCCATAGAAATTGCAAGCTAGTAATTAACTAAGATACTATGACTACGATGGAGACATATTACCTTTCTCCTTGAAGGCAAAATGTTCATTTGTAATGTGGATATCTTTCATTAAAAGTGTAATGATATTTTTCATGATCTGATGTTTTGGAGAGAGGGGAAAAAAAAGATTAACACCCTGGCTGTGATTCAGAGCTGCTTGTGAATCATTAATACCTATTATGTTGTTCAGAGAAGATTGTCTGGACATTGTTCAAATTAAGCAAGTTTGAGTTTTATCTTGCACAATTGAATTGTACTATCATTCAACATGGATTCTGAGATTGATCATGATGATGCGTAACATAATATCTACATCTTTAATAACATAAAATCTTGCATAGTGCTGCTTCACCAGTGGCTTTCCTGAAAGAAAGCTGATTGCAAAGAAGCACCCAGACCCTGAAGGATCTTTGCTTCTGCTCAGCAGATGTTGAGAAGAGGCATTGATCCTGCAGAGCAGGCATAGGCAAACTCGGCCCTCCAGATGTTTTGGGACTATAACTTGCATGAACCCTAGCTAACAGGGCCAATGGTCAGGGATGATGGGAATTGTAGTCCCAGCACATCTGGAGGTTCGAGTTTGCCTATGTCTGCTGCAGAGTGATGTTCCATGGTACTGGGCCAACATTCTCCCAGGAAGTTCTTGGCCATTTTTGATGCCATCCTGTCTGATGCCCAGGCCTCTGACACAGATCACTCTGGGCTAATCCACCGCAACTCACAGCAATCCATGGCTGTCTGTATCTGACTTGTCCAAGACTGAAGGTCCTCCAAGTAGGGCCTTTTTGGCTCAGGCCTAGGCCAAATCTGGTGCACAACTCCACTTTAAACAACCCAAAAGCAAATCAAGATTAATCATAGAATTGTAGAGTTGGGACCCCAATGGTCATCTAGTCCAAACCTTGCAATGCAGGAATCTTAATGTTGTTCATTGTCATATAACTGCCCCATAACAAATCAGACTGAATGCTCAGTAAAAGCTGAGTGTGGTTTAATCACCACATAAGCGTTACCAGTTTATTTAGCAAGCCTCCTGACTTACTTACACCAGGCACCCCCAAACTTGGCCCTCCAGATGTTTTTGGACTACAACTTCCACCATCCCTAGCTAACAGGACCAGCGGTCAGGGATGATGGGAATTGTAGTCCCAAAACATCTGGAGGGCTGAGTTTGGGGGTGCCTGACTTACACAAACTGGTTACACGGAGGAGCCCCATGAAACAAATCACAAAAAATGTTTCTTCTCCGTATACCTCCTAGGTAAGAAAACTATATTCAAATCATTTCTAAGCACTTTCAGTCTGACATCACAGCTGGAACTGATATGCCTATATTATTTGATATTATTAATATCAAAAATATTTTTTAAATACAACCGTCAAAGTTGTGTTTATCGGTTGGCTTTTGAACTTTTGAATGTTGTGATCTGTGACTTGGAGCGCCTGAAATTTCCAGCAGATTTAAATTCTGAGACACTACTAGGAGGCAGATGATGCTCTTCAATATTTACCCACAAACAACCTGAAGGTTTGCATGTATTTTACACACAAACACATACTGCAACCGCTTGGCATAGCATCACTAAAAAAATCCTGGACTTTGTTCAGTTCACTATGGCTTAGGAATGTCGTTCCCACCTCTCATGGGGGTATGTAGTTGACACATCCCTCCAGCCCTGGAAGAAGAAGAGAGTGGTTTGGTCTGGAGTGGAATGGAATGGGCTACCTTGCCCAATGACCAAAGAGATGGAGACTAGGCTATTTAAGCCAGCTCCATCCCACAATCTTCTATCACCACCGGCCCTCTTGCCATTTACAGTGTGAGCTCTGCATATTGCTCTTTTAACCCTTGGGACTCTTCATTTTCACCTACTCCACACTGTTGGGTGCTGTGGGCATGACTGGAGAGGTATTTGTTTGATTTGGCCCAATTGGCATTAACGCCAGGCAGGTGAGAGTATTTGAGAAATACTCATTTCTGTACTTCTCATTTCTCATTTCTGTACTTGAGGCATTATTGGGACAAGAGCACTTGCTAGTCACTCTCTATGAGCTCTGCCCTGGAGGTCCTTTAGGCCTGGTGAAATAAACTCAATGGAAAGCCATCAATGGAGAGCCAGTGTAGTGTAGTGGTTAAGAGCGGTGGACTCGTAATCTGGTGAACTGGGTTTGATTCCCTGCTCCTCCACATGCAGCTGCTGGGTGACCTTGGGCTAGTCATATTTCTCTGAAGTCTCTCAGCCCACTCACCTCACAGGGTGTTTGTTGTGGGGGAGGAAGGGAAAGGAGAATGTTAGCCGCTTTGCGACTCCTTAGGGCAGTGATAAAGTGGGATATAAAATCCAAACTCTTCTTCTTCTTCTTTTCATGTGTTTATTTCACCTCAAAGTAAAAACAGTCAGTCATCCTGTGTGTTTGCCCCGCCCAGACCCTGAGCTATATATACTTTATTTACACCATCAATCACACCTGATAGGCTGATTCAGACTATCCTATTGGAGCCGGATTGGACAGCTCCTATGGGCCAATCATGTTAGTGCATTCTAGAATCCTGCCTGCTGATTGTTCTGGGATCCAAGCTCAAGACATAATACCTGGTATGCATATTGGGATGGCTGGCAGAGCCATGATGTATATGCCAGGTTTCCACACTCAGAATAAATGCATTCGGTTTTCTTTCCAAATCTTACTGCATTAATTCAAATACAAATTCACCTGCCCAGATGAATTTGTTTTGGGTAATTTGGTTAATTCAGTTTATTTACAGATCCTCTGAATTTGCTATATTTAATAAATATAGCCTGTTTCCCATAATTATTGCCTCTTGACTCTTCCTTTAGGTGTGCTGACACCTAGGTGGGTGAACCTGACAATTTCAGTTTCTCATTTTTCCAGTCTTAAATTCAATTATCCACAATATCACATCTGTTTGTAATTTTCAAAAATGTCATCCTGTAAATTAGCTAGGATTTTAGTGTGAATCTCTCATAATTAACACATTTTGTGTATAATTTTCTGAAATACAAAACCTTTTGCAAAGCAATTTCCCCTAAATTAATGCATTTTGCGTTATTATTTTTTACTAATATATGCTTTTATAGGCATATCTTGCTCTAGTATTTACATTTCTCACACATTACTGAGCTGGAGAACTACACTGCAAAATTCAGAGACATGCAAATTTCGAAGGATGGCTGTGTTTTGATTTTCATATTGTTTGGGGAACTGCAGATGAAGTAGGTTTATCTTTCAGTGCAAACTGAAATCAGATTTCTCTCCCATTCTGAACTCTGCACGTGCCATTGTTGCACATGTAGTCTCCATTTTGAATAACTTTCTTTCCCTTCAAGTTGCCAAAGTACATGACAGCATGTGCACATTGAATAAAAACGCTGAGCGAAAAGAGAATCTCAGTGTGATCACACAGAAACATTTATTTATTTGAATCGCTGAATTGTCTTGAAAATGGAACTGCTATGCTAAGCTGCCCCCACAGGGTGTCTTTTGTAATTAAATCACAAAGCACGAGGCACATAAAGGAATCCTTAAGGGATCATGTGATCATGGACCGATTTTGCTTTGCCCAGTGCATGAGCATTCATGAGCATTGCTAAAATGTAACTGGGCGGGGAGGAGATGCTTATAGAACACTGAAGCAACTCCAAAATTACCTTTAGAAATTATTTAAGTTAAAGCAGAAGATAGGTGGAGTTCAACACATGACACAGCCATCTCAGCCCCCCCCAAAAAAAACCCCTCCTAGCAAAACAGAATGGAGACTCCTGCTCATCTCTAAAATATACCAAAGAACGCTTCGTTACAAGTAGCAAGGGACCTACTGTTTTACCTTTGAGCCAGTCAGTTTACAAATCATTTAGACCAGGCATCCATTCTTTATAGAGGCACTGGGTCACATACCAACAGTTTGCCGTGGTTGGGGAATCCTTGTTTTCAGTACTGCTGCAGACTATAAACTAGAAACAATGTGTACTTTGTATTTACATATACAGGATTGCTCCTTTTTTTTCTTTCTAACAGGTGTGTGGGGTAGCTTTTAGTTCATGGCTAGATACTCAACAGCGCTGATAAAAAAGTGTCATCCATAACCATATTGAAATAATATTGGATCTATTTGCACAGGAGGTGTGTGTGTGTGTGTGTGTGTGTTGCAGCCAGTAACAATTGGCTTAAGGGCTCCATGTCCTTTTATTGGACCCTTTCTCACTTCACTTTGGGGTTCATCTCTCCAAACTTTACTGGCATTTCAGCATCCTGTCTGATGGATGGGAGTCATTGAAATATGGCTATGCTATCTAGTAAGCGCTTGATTGCCAATTGGACATCAATATTTTTCTTAGAAAGATATTGACATGTCATTAATTGTGATTGTAATTCTTCTACCATGCCCTTAAAAGTAGCACATTCGAATTTGAGGTACCAAACAACTTCTTTTACATTGTTTTTGAATGAGGCATCGAGAATGTTGGAGCGAGATGGTGGGGGATCTGAAATATGCTGCAATGGAAAAATCTTGTGAAACAGAATAGCCTGAAACCTGGTTAAAAAGAGAGAAATAGTTTTCATTGTGATTCTCTGAGAACTTCCTTTTATTTGCTGCTATCCACATAATAAGACTGTCTCTGAATCAGCTTTCTATGAATGTTGGTCAACAGATCTGCATATTGTAGGACGTACAGTATTCAGATCCAACTCACGGGGCTGAAAAATGGAAAAGTCCTAGCTGCACTTACATAAGGCTTGCTGAATTTAGTAAAAATTAGTAAAATTAGTAAAATTTGCAAAATTTGCAAAAAAAGGGGGGAAGCATTCTGTGAAAATATTTTCAAAACTAATGGAATTTTTCTGTGCTTTTTAATATAAAAAAATTGCAGACTGATGTGAAAAATAGAGAAAATGAACTTATGAAGCCAAACTGAAATAGACTGATATGTCCATACCTATGTAGATATACTTACACCAAACTCTATTTGTACACTTTAGCACTATCTGTAGCCCTTTAGATCAGGTTTTTAAAAATGTTTATTTAAAGCTCATTTATCCCACACCTCATCCCAAAAGGCTGCTACTGTGACTTTCTGATCAATTAAAAAAGCCAAGACACTCCCTGCCCTTGGGCTTAGAATATGAAGGATGCAAAAGTAAAAAAGGGATGTGGAGAAAAAAAGGAGGGGAAACAAACTTGGGCGTTCATTCTTAAAGGTACAGTTCATTGTAATTCATTTTGCTAGTAATATCAAGATCCTCCATTTCTCAAAACTAGAGGGATTTCAAACCATCCCATTGTAAGCCTTTTTGTGAACTTCAGACACTATGCTTACACACACAATAAAAAAGGAAAGTCAAAAGTTACAGCCTAGACAGAGAAACTGGAGACACATTAAAATATTTTCCCCCCCCCCCATGTAAATGTCAGTAGCCTGATCTGGTGATTCATTCCAAGTTCTTGTGGTCAGATGAATGGAGGTTCTGCTAGCCCCAAATGATTCTTTCAGTGGAAGGAGATTATCTGAATTCACATCACTTTATACACATGGAGCTGTAGCTCTCTCCATTGAAAGGATGGACCCCTCACACCTATCAAATGTTTCATAGGTTCATGTGAGCATGTACAGCTCGCTACATCATGGCATGAGTGACTTTACTCAGTTAAACAGCACAGTCAATTGTATTTATTTTTCAACTTGGCAAGTGCTGAAGAAGAGCACTTTGTGAAAGGAGAGAATAGTTCCCCATCCTTTGTTGTATTGTCTAATACCTGATAATTTATATCCAGTATAACTGCTTTACAACAAAATTGGACTCAGTCTTCTGAATGACTGTAAATGACAAATCTATTATCCTTGCTCACCCAGGATGTGAAATAAGTGATATAAATGAAATAATTTTATTCTCTATACACACATGAAGTTCTTTCTTTGCCAGTTAGTCATAGTTCTTTCTCTCTCTCTCTCTCTCCCTCTCTCTTTCTCTTTCTCTTTCTCTCTTCTCCCAGTTCTGATATGCAAATATTGGGTAAAATATATTCTTTAGGAGCAAATTATTGTATAGGAGAAATGCAAAGATGGAGGGGTAGAAACTTTATTGGATCTGAATAACAACAACAACAAAAATCTTTCTCAAGGGCACCTACTGCAGTACATTTAAACTCTCTAGGAAAACCACAACTATTGACATGTTAGAAGACAGAGGATCTATATAGAAAAAAACTGTTCTAATTATTGGCTCCCGTTGTAATTAGAGGAAGGCAAAATCAAACCATTTGTATGAGCTGATGTGTAGTGACTGAATATATAAAATAAAGCAGTCTTAATATTAGTATCATATCTCCAGGGAAGGGCCCGGCAATTTATAATGTCATTTTTATTGCAGGCCGTTGTTGGGGAAGATCTTTATAGAAAAGAAAGTATGTGGCAGGATTTATTTGGCTAGTGCCAGAAATGAATCAAACACATCCCATTTCTTTTTGAAAGTATTATTTGGATTATTTCACCCGAGCCTCCTGTGACCGGCTGAATGTCCCTGTATACTGGAAAGACAGCATGTTTCCCTCACACATGACTTCTGTTCTGGCCTAGAATGTGTGACTGGAGCACCCATATGATGTGGCACAGTGACATTCAGCTGATGGATCCCCCTTGGTCTTTGCCTGCAGTATCTGATCTTCTCTCTGGTATATCTGCCATGATTTCCCTTTTAACATGACCCCAAATTTATTAAATATGTGGTTCTGATTCGGAATGCTGATTACTCCTAAAGCTCCCTTGGAAACTTTTTGAATATTTTAAAAAGCATTTGTTGTAGTAGACTGATCTGTCATTTCGATCAAGACCAAAACCCACATTAATCATGGCCAGAGTTGTGCTCCTGTTTGTTTCACAACTGGTAAGGGTTACACAAATGTGTTTGCTTCCAAATGGGGCATTTCTTTCACACTCTCTTTGTGTGTCTGCCCCCAGGAGAAAAACTTTTTTCCATCCCCTGCTGGGCAATCTACCAAGAGATGTATATCACTGTTAGGTGGGACGAGAGGCAGAAGGGGATGGAGCAATGTATGCAAATCTTGCCGCTGTACTGTAAGCTAGTTACTACACAAACTCACAGAACCCTCTCCTTCCTCCTTCCATCCAGGCAAGACAGAGGCATAACTACTGTTCAAGCAACTATTTCAGCAGAGCAAAAACATTTGGGGTGTGAAACAGGGTCAATGAGGGTGTGGCCTGGAGATGGCGTGTGGCCTTAGGAGAGTTCCAAGGACCAGAGAAATAGATCTGGAAGACCATATTCAGCTCCTTTCTTGCTATATATTTAATTTCTAGACCACCCACAAACCAAAATCCTCTGGGTAGTTCACAAAAGTCAATCAAAAGCAGGCAATTGATTAATTGATCGGTTGTGAATTTCTTGGCTTTACAGTCTCCACCACTACATTCCATTTCAGAGGATTACAGCCCGATCATAAAAAATATGCAGGTCTATGACAGCTCATAGAGTAGCAGGAGTTAAACAGCTACCGTGACATCCAGTGTGGGATTAGCAGAAGAGAGAGGAATCAGTTTTGTCTTACTATTGGAAGTCCAAAAGCAGGATACAGTAGTACCTCGCAAGACGAATGTCTCATAAGATGAAAAACTTGCAAGACGAAAGAGTTTTTCGTTTTTTGAGTTGCTTCGCAAGACAAATTTCCCTATGGGCTTGCTTCACAAGATGAAAACATCTTGCAAGTTTGTTTCCTTTTTCTTAAAACCGTTAATACCCAGGGAATCCGTGCTTCGCAAGACGAAAAATTCACAAGACGAAAAAACTCGCAGGACGAATTAATTTCGTCTTGCGAGGTACCACTGTATAAGTGTCAAAGGACTCTGCTACTCACAATCCCCAGAAACTCATATTCAGCTGTACGTTACCTGTACACAGCATGGGTTCCAGGATTTGTATTGTACAGGTATCTACATCTGAATATAATGAATATAATGAAAATGACCTATAGGTGGTACATGACCCCAGTCAAACTTGCAAAGATTTACCATCTGCCCAATAACAAATGTTGGAAATGTAATGAGGCTGAAGGTACCTTTTACCATCTTTGGTGGACCTGCCCAAAGATTAAGGCCTACTGGGAAATGATCTATAATGAAATTAAGAAAGTCCTTAAGCGGACATTTGTAAAGAAACCGGAGGCTTTTCTCTTGGGCATGGTCGGCCAATTGGTATCAAAGAAGGATAAGACATTCTTCATGTATGCAACCACGGCAGCAAGAATCCTGTTGGCAAAGTATTGGAAGATGCAAGAATTACCTACTCTGGAAGAATGGCAATCGAAGGTGATGGAATATATGGGACTGGCAGAGATGACCGGCAGAATCCGTGACCAGAGGAAAGAGACAGTGGAAGAGGACTGGGGGAAATTCAAAACATATCTAAAAAATTACTGTAAAATTGTGGACTGATAAGATGTTAAGGGGTAGGAAACAAAGAACTACAGCTGTAAATCTTAAACTTTAAGGAAATTCAAAAGGGACTTAACTAAAGACTGATTGATGAGTTGCTCGAAAAATGGTAAAACAAGGATGTGGCGAAGGGAAGGCATGGGGAAGTCAATTTTTGTTGTTTGTTTTTGATGTTTGTGTTTGTCTTGTATTGTCATTAATATGTGTAAAAACTAATAAAAATATTTTTTAAAAAAATACATCTGTACATAAAGAATAAACAAATCCACTTTTCTTTCTGAGTTGCTCGCTGCTTTGATTGGAGTTGTGCATTATAAAATGAAGCTCTGTGTGCCCTCTTTTGGACAAAGTGGATGAAATTTAAAGGCACAGGAGCACCTCCAGAATGATGAAACTTGCCAATTTGCAGACAAATAGGTCCAGTCTAGTTTTGTGGGTGAATTCAAAGAGACAGCCCCTTTGGGGAAGTGACATTATTTCTTCCTCTTTTTTACTTTCAAATAGTTAAGAGGTGGCAGAGTGGTATGTGTTCTTGCCTGCACATTTTAAATTATTTTACAGATTTATGCCATTCTTTACTTTCTGGTGCTTGTTTGTGTCCTGTAGGGGTTGATGGGTCTCCAACAGGCCTTATGGTGTTCAGCTGTCTAGGACACTGAAATTGTTCTATTTTTTATTACTTTGACAATTTATATAGCACTTAATTACAATAATTTCTAAGTGGTGTATAAGCAGCTCAGTACAAAAAAGTCTAAACTATAAAATCAGAATTTAGTTAAATGCCTGCTGCAATAAAGTAAAGTCTTCAGTAGGCACTGAAGGTGCAAAAGGAATAGGAGTTGTCTGACCTCAACTGCTTGTAGGATTCTAGGGATGGTTTTTATTGTTGCTTTGTTAAAGAAGAGCAATAAAAAAATCTTAAATTAAGCTTTTAACTTTTTAAAAAATCCTTCCTTGCCATGCTTTTTTGGGGGGGGAGGGGAAGGCCAATCAAGGGGTCTTCAGAAATGTAGAATTATAAGGTACATAAAAGGACAGAACTGCAGAGTTACATTGTGATTTGGGAGGGGAGAAAGACTCCTGAATCACGATTTGCCTTCTAAAGAGGTAAAAATGATATATTTTTATTCATTGCTTGAAAAAGCCACATATATTTTCCTGACACTTGCATGTTAGCTTAGAATTGTGTGTGTAGATAGATAGACAGATAGATAGGAATGACAATTTGCATAAAACATAGTTATTTAATGAACAGAAATCCTAGTGTCTCTAGGTAGTCACAAACTTGGGTGCAAGTAGCTTTCTGGATTGTGGATCAAGTCCCAGAAATTACTGCAGCTCCTGTTCTAGCCACACTGAAGTCCTGGTAGGCTGTCAAGGAAATGAGGGCAACCATAGGATCAGAATTGGTAACTAACAAGACCATCCCCACTCATAAGGTCAGAATAGCGATTCTCCCTATCCCACAAGACCCCAAACCAAAATGTGATAACATTCCTGTGCTGTCCATCCTTTATTTTTAGTGCAATGGCCCTGCTGGAAAAACAATACAATAATCCAAATCTTTTTTCTCATTTTTTTAAAAAAATGCAGAAAAACACAACTGCTTGTTCTTAACATATTTGAAGGCATTTCTTTCCTTCCTTCTATACTTTCCTCTACCCCCACGAGTGTGTCTGTATACTATAAACAGCCTGGCAGAAGTATACTTCCACTTGAGTTAATGGATTTATCAAATACCTTATTTCATGCTCTCTGCTTTTGATTTATGAATTTTGATCCTAGAGACAAGGACCCTGTGAGTATTGATTGTGGGAAATGTCAGACTAACAGAAGTTAATTTCACTTGTACATGTGGAAGTCTCTGATTCTCTGACAGCGCTGTCTGCTGAGAATCAGCTGTCACCGAGCCCAAGTGACACAGTGCCGTCACAACAGGGGAGCCGCTTTGCCCAGCAGATGAAGTTTACACAGCTTTATGAAATAAAATGACACACACACGCAGGCACACAATGTTCCCAGGAATCAGTACAGCATGTAGGTTGATTTCCTTTCACTTTCCTTTCACAGACACCAAACTGTGGTGTAAAATATCTGGGCAATGGCAGGAAAGAGTGATCTCTCAAGCTACAAGACGTAGTCCTGCCTTTTGAGGTTCCCTGCATTTGATTGCAATATGTCTGACAGGATAATGGAATGTCATTCTGCCAGCTCTTTGGCTGATTAGGGACAGTTTATTTATTGATTGGCTTTCTTTGTAAATTATAAGCCCCTTTTTAATACTAAAGGGAAAGTATCGCTTACACAATAGAACAGAAGAGTCGTACCAGCCTGATATGCTTGTTTTCTCTGTGTTTGTGTGTCTTACATTTTTCTATTGAGGGTGTAAATTCCAATTGATAAATGCTATTCTTAATTCACATTGATCTCCATATTATATGTCGCTTGCTGACTTCTAAAGGAAAGAAAAAGAGAAGCAATGTGTGAGTGTTTTTAGCCAATTCCCATCCCTCATTGCCTCATTTTACACCTGCTGCATTAGCCAGAGTATTTGTTTTGTTTTGGTGTGATTTGAGATGTGAATTTATTTTCTAATATACTCTTCCAATTTATTTAGTTTTCTTAAATTTCACTAATGTGGATATGTGTTTGTGTGTGTGTAACAAAACTGGACAAAATCCATCTGTTTCTGCACACAAAAACACTTTTGTGTTCTTCCCTGACCAGCTCCAGACTCCTGCAAACAAAAAACAGTCTGCATGCTAAGGACTTAAAGATGAACAGATTGTTGGATCCTTTTTGTGAGGCACAGAATGGCCTTGTGATAGTCATAATGGCTTGATGTTCCTCATGTTCCTGCATGGAAGAAACAGTGATGGAATTCTGAAGAATGGGCGCGGGGGAACCCCAGCAAAAAATCTTAGAGGTGTTCCATGTATTAATGCAGCATTAATGCAGGTTCTTAATCAACTTGTGCTGTTGGCATCACCTCTATTTTGCCAGTACTGAGTGTCCTGTGGTGGAAGCAGAAGTGGTTCACCAGGTGGAGTGCAGCCATTATCTCAGCTTTTCCTGGGTCAGGTCATAGATTCTCCCGGCCCCCATATCTGGGGGGAAGGGGGTGCTGTGCACAGTCTGAACTTTTGGTGCACAGGAAATTCTCACAAATATAGGCATTTTACATAAAAGATGCATACAAAATGTATACATTGGGACGGAAATGGACAGCACTCAAGGGTATGATATGGAACTGGATGGACTGAGTGCCAAAAAGACACCAAGACTGGAATGCAATGCGATTAGCTGCTGAGTCCACACACACCAAGCCTGCCAGTCTCTCTTTTTCTGACTTGAGCATTCAGATATAAGAGACTTTACTCACAGTTCCTCTTTATTTTCTGGGGAGGGGGACGGGACGCTATATATTGAAATAGTTTGGAAAGAGGACTGCTGGGAAGTGTCTAAATTTTGGTCCTACCAGCAAGAGCTTCTGGGCCACCGTTATTCCAGAGTATTTTTCTGCACGTGCGAATTGCCATCTCCTCTTTCTTCTTCCTAAATCTTTCCATGGCGAATATATATGCTTAACAAGTCCCACCAGCTGGCATATTTCTGGAGACATAATTGCACATGAATGGTGTGGGGAGAGGGGAGCGTGAGAGGAAATAAAACAGATAACAAGCAAAGGGGGAAAGTAGCACAGTAAACAAGCGGCATATTTTTTTCTCTCTCCTCTCTCTGCTTCCGCAGAAGAAGCTTTTGTGACTGGAGGCAGTATCTTTGTGCAGCTTGACTTCTAATCCATATCGCAAATAGCTTCCAGATGCCCGACTACTTGCCACGACTCTGGAATCCCTGCCCTTCACAGATGCCTCTCTATGAGGGGGGTCTTTAAGTAAAATTGGGTGTATTTTACTAATCATTCATTTCCAATCTTCCTGAAGGGGAAACTTTTATTAATAAACTCTTTTCATCTGTCTCTTTGATTAGGAAGAAGATAATCGCTTAGTCATGTGAAAAGAGGGGTGGAGAGAAGACTGCTGGGGGGGGATCGTCTTTTAAAACATGTGCTCGACTGGAGGGAAACAAATTAAAAAACTCCGAACAATGGAAGTGCGAAATGGTTCCAGTTGAGCTTGAGCAACAGAGTGGGGGGTTGAATAAGAAATTCAGAGGCTGGCTCAGCCTCACAAAGCAAGCAGAACTAATTCTTCTAAACCCAACTACTTCACAGGAAGCGAGCTGGGCCTACACGCAGTGATGGGCAGGTGCACTCCACTAAGAGGGGGGTTTGAAAAAGTACACAAGGCCACGATTGCTGCCTTTCTAAATGTGACTGGATGAGGTCTCCAATTAGACTCCGGATTCTGCTCATAACACCAAATGTAAGCAAATTCCAGAAATAATGGGATTTGGTTTTGAGTCAATGTGTCTAGGATCTGGATGCCTGAGTCCAATTTTTTTAAAACCACAACAAACAATCATTTGTCCCATGTACATGAACCAGATGAGAAGCCAGTGAGGGTTGGTCAAACTACAGTTCCCAGAATTCCTTGTGGGATGCCATGATTGTTTAAAGCGGTATTATGGCTCTTTAAATATATGGTGTGAATGTGGCCTAAGTGAAGCATGTACATGGTATTATTTCTCTACACCTCAGTATTCTCTCTGGATATAGTTAAGCTAAAATGTAGAGCTTTTGTGAGGGGAGGCTACCCTTTTCTTCTTAAAGAGCTGACTGCCTTGTAGGGTTGCAATGCGTGTCACCCTCCACACATTTGTCTTAAAATATTTCTATCTGAAGCAACATAAAAACAAGCAAGCAAATGCTGCTCCGTTTCAATCCTCCTGGAAGCCTCAGCAAAGGGAAGCAGCTGATTTAAGTTTTATTGCTACTGATGTCAAAAGTATTAGCCCTGGTATGCAGGTGCCCTCTCACCGTCAACAGGCGGGCTACATTCTTCTGCATTGTGTTGTAACAGATGTCTATTCCCACGTGGGGAAAGGAAAGTCTGGTTAATTTTTATATGGAGTAACAAGACCCTTGGGCGAGCTCTCTTTTGAATGTTAAAACCTTTGTTTGTAGAAGGCCTCTCAATCAGAAGAGGGAGAGATTAACCGAAGGTGGGCACTTGCTGGGTTTTCTTAACTTTGCAGCTACTAATAGATCTACCAGAGAAGCCTAAGTCATAAACTTTTTTTCTAGGTCGGTAAAGATGGATTTTTCTGTTCATTGTGAAAAGCCTTTTTTTAAAAAAAGTAACAGCTTTGGAAAGGGAGCTTTAAAGCAAACTGGATAGACCTAGCTCTAGGGTTGTTGTTGGTTGTGTGTGTGTTTGCATGACCCTGGAAGAAGACACACACCTCAGCCTTCACCAGGTGTATCTACCATGTAAATAATTATATATTGCTGTTCCTAAGATATGTGTCAATGGTTTGCAAAGGATGTTCAGTTAAGAATGGATAGGCACTGTGTGTTGATCCTTTTCTGAATGTACATTTACATCTATTGCACACGGATCAGAGAATTCTGTGAATGGTTATCTGAAGTGAACAGTTCTGAAGTCAACAGTTATCTGGGTTGTTCTGATATACCCAGTATGGATTATTGGCCATTAGAATGTAATGTCTACTTATTGTGAAACCTGCAAAATGCTGTGCGTTTGTGGCTGGATGTGGGCCACATTAGTAAGAACATAAGAAGAAACTTGTCAGAATCAGACAAAATCCATCTAGTACAGCATTCATTTTATCTCCACCAGTGGCCACCAAGCAGCTGCTTCTCAGAGGCCCACACAAGGAAGACCTAAAAGAAACATACCCCTCATATTGTTGTTTGTCCTTACTTCAGGAACCAATACCCAAAGGTATACTGTATCTGAACCTAAAACTGTAGAGGTAGGGCTGCTAATCAGAAAAGAGGAAAGGGGATAAACGTTGTCCCTGCATGTATTAGGTCTTGCTGAAACAATATATGCTTCTGGAATAAACCTTGCAAATGTGATTCAATTTTGAATCTAGCCCAATGTTTCCGATGTTGCTTTACAGGGTAGTCTGAGACCAACAGAGCTGAATGAGTATAAGGTCTACTGACATCATTGGGTCTGAAGCCCAATGGCCTGTGGTTGCACAGCCTGAATTGGATCTCACAGCATTTCAAAGTGAATTAGCATGATCCCTACTCAGGAGAGATGTCCATTGAAAGTGAAGAGGCGAGGGAACATATCTAAAACCGCACTGTGGTCTTGTGGCCAGTGTAACTGGGTGAGAACAGCAGGCATTCTGACGTCACCCCCCACAGCCCCTTTCCATATTTTTTCCCCAAACCATATTGCCTTATGACTAAAGAAGATGTTCTCTAATTAGATGTGAATTATACTGTTCCCTATATTATGTTTAATTAAGGAATGAGCAAATAGTTGTGACAACTGGCAAGATTGTTATTTTGTACCATCTTGGGCTTTGCTGCAGCGACAAAAGGGGGCAGGCAATCAGCAGTTGCCTTTAAAAAGAGCAGTTAGAATAAAATGATTAGTTTAATCAATTTGGACCTATTTTCCCAAACAAATGGAACAAGTAGAATAGCATTCTCTTTTCAGATTGAAGGGCTATGTATTACCAAATAGCAGACATATTTAGAAACCATCCCTTCTTTATAACAGGGGAAAATTGCTTCATTTCACATAATTAACAGTTATTACATTCACTAAGGAATTGGAGGAATTGTTTGTCTCTTGTCAGTCACCAATTTCCCTTGAATATTAAGGATGTGTTGCTGTTTGTTTATTTTTAAAGGAGGAAATGTCATATATAGGAGGGGGGGAATCTTTCGTTTTTGGATATGCCAACTATTCAGAAAGCATGTTTTGTCCATTTGTAAAGTATCAGTAATTTTCAGAAGATGACAACTTACGTGGTTATCCTTTTGCATATTTCACTTCTCATACTTGAGAACTGTCCATTGGCTGTAGGGCAGGAATGTGGGCTTTGTAGACATTTTTAAAAGCGCTCTCCTAAGGTAGAAGCCAAGGAACTGGTGCTGAGTCTCAAACCCTCTGGAAGGGCAACAGGAAATGACGGAAAATATATTTTTTCCCCTTTAAAGAAATTGCCAGAGCCAAAACTGCAGCAGCTACAGAATGCAGCTGAATCCACGGAAATCTGAGTACCTTTTAGTCCCAATCAAAGGTTAATTTGGTATTATAGCTTCTGGCAGGCCATGCTTTTGGATATCCTTTCTAGCAGGGGTTACTAGGCTGTGGCCCTCCAAAGGTTATTAGGCAGCAACTACCATCATCTTTGACAACTGGCCATTCTGAAGTTTGACAACATCTGGAGGATCATTGGTTAGCCACCCCTGTTTTATAGTATATGCCAAGCAGCATATTAGCAGAGCCATTAGGAGTTTGTTTGTTTTTAACCAGGAAAGCAAATGACCATCTACAACCAGGAATCCAGTTCTTTCTCCCAAATGAGAATAAATTCATTATCAAAAACTCTGGATACCCAAGAGCATGTTGAAATCTCTTCACCATGTTTTTTTTCCCCACGAGAATTACTTCTCCTATACCTGTGTATGTATGGGAAGTTTGCCTCTTATACACATTTTTGCTAAACTAAATTAGTTTTTTTCTCCAAATACAAAAATGTGTTATGTGTTAGGTTTCACTAACCCATGCATTTTATGCACACTTTACCTCAGAATGTGCATTTTTTACACTCATTGCTTAAATGCAGAACTACATCGCAAAATTCAGAAAAGTGCAAATACAGAAGGATGGCTGTTTTGTTTTGAAAAGTGTAGATTCACCTTTCAATCCAAATGGCATCAAACTTCTCCTCCTATCTGTATTAGAACATCTAAGAGGGCCAAGGGCATTTCAGGAATGTTAGAGAACCTGCTAGACATTTCCAGGGATTGGCTAAGGGCAGCAGAAACAGACTTTCATCTGTCTATATTTTATTTCTTTTTGCCCTATTTTATTGCAGGTGTTTGGCCACAGAAGCTGTTTCTGGATTTGCTTGGGCTCCAAAAAAACAAACAACTCATTGCATTTATCTCCTTGTCAGTACAACTCCCCCATTGCTTGCATAATATACGAGGCAAGCCACTTAATCCCAAGTATCATCACTGAGGTCTGTTCAGACACAAATCCAAATATACTAGTTTAGCTAATCTGAGGAAAGGTGCATTGAATTAAACTGTAGTACTTACAATTTAGCCTGAACTTAAGCTTCCTATGCTACATTCAGAAAATTAAACTAGGGTTGTTATTTATATAGAATATCAGCACAGTTTTATTTGCTTTTGGCAAGTGGCATGCATAGGAACTGTTTTTAACTCGGAATCCTTGGCATATGGCTTTTTTTCCTCCAAACTAAATTAGTTGCTTGATGCATTAGCACAGTATTAATTTCAAGTGCTTTGACGTTTTTATAAACCATTACACTGCACTCTTTTAATCAACAGTACTTGTGTTCTTATCAGTGTGCTTTGGTGGGAGGCATCGATTAAGATGTTCTTAATGGATTATCAGATATTATCTCCAGTGCAATTTGTAAAGAATTAAGTTCATAATTTTCCAATTTGTGATCCCAGAAAATTCAGTTCTCTTTAATAAGATATGATTTATAGCTGGGAACAATGATTAGTTTTTCTATGCAATCTGGGGATTAAATTTATGAACACAGTTCAAGCATAAAGAATTAAAAGAATATTGATAAGAAACGACCCAGATCTCCCCAGATGTCTCAACATACGCAAAACGAATGAGCCTTTAACAATTACTAGTACAGTGATAAACATGTACACCTGTGCAATGCTTTAAAACACTCAAATATTCATTCTTTAAGCATGCAGCCTTTACCTTTACCTTACCTGTTATACTTTGTAGTAAGTTTTATTGAACTCAGTGGGACGTACATATGAGAAGACAGTATAGGATTGCACAGTTAGATTTGCAATTTTGCATATGATGATTTGAAACAAGATTGGAGTGCAGTTCTATTTAATGCAATGGTACATGCAAATTGGATCTTGTACTGTGAGGTCATTTTTGAATGGAAAAGTATTGTATGGAGAAGTAATAAATCTTTATTTAAGATTTATTCACAAATTTAGCATAACTCATTTACTCCTCTCTTTCAAAGCTTTCTTTTGCTGCCTCACTTTCCCCATATCTCTCTACTCCTCTGGTCATGCATTAAAGCTAGTGTAGTAATTCGATTCAGGGCCTAATATCCATGTATCAGAAATCACCAGAACCTGACTAAAAAGATTGGTATTAAATTGCCAGGACACAGACATATTTTCATATATTTCATTCAACCATTCCACATAAGTAGCCATGCTCAAATGTCCACATAAGCTATATTGTGTCTGCCCTGAAACTTCAAAATAAATTGATTTATATATATATATATATGACTCCAGTGTGGGACTTTTTAGATTATTATTTGGGTTTAAAACAAAGAAAGGAGATTAAAAGGAGTTGCTTATAAAATGTGGATATTTCTGAATTTTCAATGCTGGGTAGAATGCAAGAACATAAGACAGGCCGTCTGGAGCAGGCCAATGGCCCATCTTGTCCAGCATCCTGTTATCGCAAAGGCTGACCAGATGCCTATAAGCTGGAAAAGAGCACAACAGCACTCTGCCCACCTGTAAATTCCAGAAACTGGTATATTCACAGGTAGAATGCCTCTGACAGTTGAGGTAGAACACAGCTATTTTGGGCAGGGCAGAGCCTCCACTACACTCTCCTCTGCTTGTGTTGACAAGCCAGAGCAGGAGGTGGCAGTAGTTACACACACACACACACACACACACACACACACACACAGAGTTCTGCCAGTAACAGGTAGGCACAACAAAGAGGCTTTGATTGGACCCATCTCCAGGAGCTGGCCTTGCGTAGGATTCAGTGGCTCCTTTTCTGATCCAGCTCCACTCCACTGAAAAACACCCTGTTCTGGATTAGGGTCAGGGACTGCAGCCTTCTAGTTACAATAACTTTAGTGTTTAGTTATGGGGAGCAGCATGAATGACTGAGCAAAATAACTGGGTGCATTAATAAAGGACAGGATAAAAGTTGTCAGGTGAGGCTCGAAAGGAATCACTGCAAGTGTGGGGAGAAAGATAAATAATGGAAACCATCCCATGACTCAATGTGAGATCACTGAATCTGAGGCTAGATGAGTACAGGGATACTTGAGGTATTCAACTTCTGTGAATCCAAAAGTGAACCGATCTAAACTGCACCTCTCAGAGCCTTTTGGAACATAATTATTCTTCAGATTGCACCCTTTTCCGAATTTTGCAATATGGTTCTCTGCTCAAAACAACAAACCAAAATGCCTTAAACAGGAATATTTTAGGATAACATATGTTTAGAAATGCATACATTCAAATAATTTGGTAAATGTCATGTTTTGTGATAAATATTTATAAATGTCTACAAAGTAGGTTTGATCAGGTTAATGAGGAAATGGGGCAGAACAGAGAAGAATACATGCACATTGGGCACAGATCATAAAGAGACTGATCCATTCGTCACTAGGTGAGTGGCTTCCTATTTGCCTAACCCGAGACTTCAGACTACTGCTGTGTGCTGAGGTTTGGGACAAGGCAAGCAGGAAGCCTGAAACCAGATGAGACCTTCCTAGCACATTAACACAGATGGGGTTCAAGGGAATCTGTGGATTCCAACAATGGTGTGCAACTACAGCTCCCATCATGCTTGTCCATTGGCCAGGCCCATATATATATGCTTTCGGGTCACCGTTTCCCTGCCTGTGAGTGATAAGCAACAACCTTTCACACACATCCATTGTCTGCGTTGTTTTATGGGGTTTTTTTTGGGGGGGTACCTCTTCATATGTGGAATTCGTGTGGCACTGTGGTCTAAACCACTGAGCCTAGGGCTTGCCGATCAGAAGGTCGGTGGTTCGAATCCCCACGATGGGGTGAGCTCCTGCCAACTTAGCAGTTCAAAAGCACCTCAAAGTGCAAGTGTATAAATAGGTACTGCTCCGGCGGGAAGGCAAACAGCATAGCCGTGCGCTGCTCTACTGTAGTTTTGCCAGAAGCGGCTTAGTCATGCTGGCCACATGAACCAGAAAAACTGTTGGCGGACAAATGTCAGCTTCCTTGGCCAGTAAAGTGAGATGAGCGCTGCAACCCCAGAGTCGTTCGCAACTGGTCTTAACTGTCAGGGGTCCTTTACGTTTACCTTTTTACCTCTTCATATGCTCAGTGCTATGGACTTTCTCTATTGGACTTCCTTATACAACTTTTCCTTTCTTTAGAGAACTATTCCCTCCTCTTTACTTGCACAGCCTTGTGATTTCTGGAAATGTTATTTTCTACTTTGTTGCTGATTTTGAAACCCCCATCTGCGCAAAGGGATGGGATCACATGTGAATCTGGACATAGCAGCTCTTTGGATTTGAATCCAGTTTTTTTAAAATAATAATTATAATCCAAAGCCATTTCCAAAGGCCTTTTGAAAAGCATCCACTCCAAACAATTGAGTCACTCCTAAACATCTGAAACCGTATACAGAATGACAGCTGCATTTGGGTAAATACATCAAATATACAGAAATGTATAAAACTTAATCACATCATTTATAGAGTGGCTGTTAAGCTGCAAATTGCGTTGGAGAGACATGTTTAGAAGGAGGGAGTCACCTTAGCAGTCTGCCCATAGTGTTTCTTAGTATTAGTCTGGAACTAATCTGCATCAGCGTGAAATGAATTGGATTTGGTTCATAACCAGCACTTGAATATTATTTAGCTCTTACCAGGGCTATGTACAGAGCCGGTTAAGTGTCAGTCATAAATCATGTTTGTTAATGGACTTGCTAGGAGCAGAGATATTCATGTTCTGTGGCTAAGACAGAGAACTATGGCTTGGATCAGTTTGGTAAGTGAAACACGTAGTACGTTTCCTAGCCAATACTACTGGAAGTTATAAAGACAAAAGATAAATTTAAAAGACATCTTGATGGGATAATTTTAAGAGTCTATACTTCAAAGGCTTTCAGCAAAGGTTCCCTTTCGGGGAAAGCACCATAGCTCAGGGGTAGAGGGGCTGCTTTGCATGCAGAAGATTCAGTCCTCAGCATCTCTAGGTAGAGCTGGGGAAAATGCCTGTCTGATACCCTGGTGTAGGCAATATCGAGCTAGATGGACCAGTGGTCTGACTCAGTATAAGGAGATTCCTATGCTCCCTCATGACAGCAGTCACGAAATTAAAAGACGCCTGCTTCTTGGGAGAAAAGCAATGACAAACTTAGACAACATCTTAAAAAGCAGAGACATCACCTTGCCAACAAAGGTCCGTATACAGTACTGAAAGCTATGGTTTTCCCAGTAGTGATGTATGGAAGTGAGAGCTGGACCGTAAAGAAGGCTGATTGCCGAAGAATTGATGCTTTTGAATTATGGTGCTGGAGGAGACTCTTGAGAGTCCCATGGACTGCAAGAAGATAAAACCTATCCATTCTTAAGGAAATCAGCCCTGAGTGCTCACTGGAAGGACAAATCCTGAAGCTGAGGCTCCAATACTCTGGCCACCTCATGAGAAGAGAAGACTCCCTGGAAAAGACCCTGATGTTGGGAAAGATGGAGGGCACAAGGAGAAGGGGACGACAGAGGACGAGATGGTTGGATAGTGTTCTCGAAGCTACCAGCATGAGTTTGACCAAACTGCGGGAGGCAGTGGAAAACAGGAGTGCCTGGCGTGCTCTGGTCCATGGAATCACGAAGAGTCAGACATGACTAAACATCTAAATAACAACAAATGCTCCCTTTGTTTCTGCTATGCTTCCATAGAAGCCAACTCCTAGGGTCCAAGGGGGTTTTGGCCCCCACAATAAAATATTTGACAGGGCTACCCCAGCCCCAAAGTTGATGGGCATTGCCATTCAAATGGTGTATGATTGATTATGTGGGGCAGGGCTTACCCCAATATTTTATTCAAGTTGGCATGTGGTAAGCAACTATGTAGGTTCCTGTTCTAGGTTGTCCTATTTTTAAGAAATTTAAATGCCTGACCTGCTTTCCTAGGAAAGAAAGGAGTCCATACTTAACCATATGATCCCTTTTTCCGGTACAAAAACTAAATATTATGTACAATTAGCAGCTGCTTTTATGCGAACTGTTGCAAAGTAAAAACATATAGCGCAGGTTTCCTTCCTCTATATGCCTGCTTTACACACGGAAATTCACACATTTAATTTCATAAAACTATTCACGGCTTTGATGAAGAATACACTCGTATTCTGCCAGTAGTTCACTAAAGATATGCCAACAATTGATATTTCAATGATAAAGAAGCCGTTTCTTCACTTTTTGGTGCCGAATAATTGTTAATTTGAATGTGGCAGTTAAAATGGAATCTATAGAGAAATATAATTTAATGAGAGCTGAAGTTATGGGTAGAGCTCCAGATAATGAATGACTCTCTCTACACATAGCAGCCTGGATACTTTCAGTTACATGGCTGTGTGTGTAAAGTAGCTAGAGTTATATTGTGTATTCTCCACATTGAACCAGTGAGTAGAAACTAGTAATTTTTCGCAGAAATGTTCCCAGAAAGATCAACTGCGGGATATGAATGCTGATGCTTTTAATGCTCCCTTGGCTCAACTGTTTCCCATGACAGCTACTCCTTTTGCACCATTTTTTACCAAATCCTGGCTGCTGTTACCTGCCTCTTTATTATTATTATTATTATTATTATTATTATTATTATTATTATTATCCCGCCCATCTGGCTGGGTTTCCCCAGCCACTCTGGGCGGCTTCCAACAAAAATTAAAAATACATTAAAATGTCACACATTAAAAACTTCCCTGAACAGGGCTGCCTTCAGAAGTCTTCTAAATGTCAGATAGTTGTTTATCTCTTTGACATATGATGGGAGGGTGTTCCACAGGGTGGGTGCCACTACCGAGAAGGCCCTCTGCCTGGTTCCCTGTAGCTTTGCTTCTCACAGTGAGAGAACCACCAGAAGGCCCTTGGCGCTGGATCTCAGCGTCCGGGCAGAATGATGGGGGTGGAGGCGCTCCTTCAGATATACTGGACCAAGGCCGTTTAGGGCTTTAAAGGTCAGCACCAACACTTTGAATTGTGCTCGGAAACGTACTGGGAGCCAATGTAGGTCTTTCAAGACCAGTGTTATGTGGTCTCGGCGGCGCCCCCAGTCACCAGTCTAGCTGCTGCATTCTGGATTAGGTGTAGTTTCCAGGTCACCTTCAAAGGTAGCCCCACAAAGAGCGCATTGAAGTAGTCCAAGCGGTAGTCCAATATTAATGAATTATCATCCATTAATAAAGGTGGTTCCATACCATCAGTGAATGAAATGCTGTAAACAGCTATAGCCATTCATATTGGCTTAACCCTCAATAGCAAATCCAATCTGCATAGGTGATGATGTCAGTGAGGAAAGTGAGGGCAACTGTGATGAAGGCAAGTGAGGACAATGTGTTGATAAGTAAAGGGACATCTTTGGGGGAGGAGTCAAGCAAAACCATGGGGAAAGATATTACTGAAACATTTGCCAAAAAGAAAAGAATCATTACTACAGTACTCAGCTCGAGAAGTATGCTTTTACGTTGTGCACATCCCTAGTTGCCGCTGCTCCTTTGCTGCTGAAATTCACATAAATGCAATGGCAAAAATAAAGTGCTACCACATCACACGAATCCCTGGAAAATACTGCTTCTATCCAGGGATGCTGCCCGGAAGGATTTATCCTTGTCTAAACCAGCCCTAAATAAGTGACCAAAGGCAATGGCTTTTCTGGTCCTTTTTATAGTATCTGAAGAGTCCTGGCCATCATCTGCCACAGAAACAGCAACATAACACAACCGCATCAAGCAACAGACAATGGGGAATGGGGTGGGGGGAAGAATTCTCAACAAAAGCCACAAACAAAAACAGTGCACATTATGCAGAAATTGCCTTGGCATGCAGGTCATTGGTGATTTCATTTGTAAGTAATGTTTTGATTGTCACAGATTATATGTTGCTCTCATCCCCCTGACATTTGTTGTACGGTGGGATTGATTTTTGTGCTCCAGTATGAAAAGGTCACTTTGATCAATGCAGTGTAATTGGCACTAAATTAGGATCATATCAGGTTATTTTGCTATTTAATGATGAAATATTAAAGAATAGCATGGGAAGATTGCAGGCACTAAAGTGCACTTTAAACCTGCTTTAATGATGTTTTATTTTGTAAGGGGAAAATTGAGAGAGAGAAAACAACTAAAGTGCAGAAAATGACTGTGATGTATTACAAGAGTGGCCCAGAATTATATATTTTCACTTGAGATGGACTAAAAGCCCCAGACGCCAAACACCAAGCAGCCAGTCTTGCATCTGCTATGCTGAGGGGAATCCTCTGTAGCACTCGTGGTCAGGATTGTGCTCCTGGTCTATTAATTAGAGTTTCTTTATGTGAGAAGAATCAGAGCTTGCAGGTTTCAGTCCTCAGACCTCTCACACCAAGGCCTTCCTTCTAGCTCAGATTCCACCGCAGCCAACAAGAAAGCTGAAAGACTCTTCTGCAGTTAGAGAGCAGATGGTGGTGTGTTTTACAGCCCAATAAACAAAACAAGTAAAGTAGAATATTAGGGCTTCATCTGAGCCAGCCCCTCCCTTAGGCAAGGCTGTCCATGCTCAGGACTATTGTTCATGCATGCAACTGTCTGGGGAATAGTTATGGTGTTGAGAGGGAGTCTTGTATGTGGAGTCTTCTTCTCCTTCTTCTTCTTCTTTGGCAATTACTCGTAGCTGAGTAAGATTGCCTCCACAAACACAGTTTTAACAGTGAGTCCATAAGTAACTGTGGAGGCCAATTCTGGATGCACACGTCCTTCCACAGTGGGGACATAGCATGTGCAGGATAAGACACAGCAGGCAACTGGATCCCTGAGATAAGGCAGATAAAAATGAGCTAGGTGTTAATAATAAAAAGAACAGCAATAACTTTGCATTGACATTAGAGTTCTGATGGCCACTCTGGAATCTGCCATGTTTTTGATGAACTAGCTCATGAGTCATGCTTATAGAATATGCAATTCCCTTGCATAATGCACCCTGTAGGCCTGTAATGTTTGGAAAGCTCAGACATGGCAAACTATTTTAAAGTGTTAGTTATATGTTCTACAGGCATGATCCAGCCAAAGTTTTTTTTAAAAAAAGGTAAAGGACCCCTGACAGTTAAGTCCAGTCGTGAACAACTATGGGGTGGCGGCACTCATCTTGCTCTATAGGCCAAGGAACCTGGCATTTGTCCACAGACAGCTTCCTGGTCATGTGGCCAGCATGACTAAGCTGCTTCTAGCGAACCAAAGCAGTGCACGGAAACGGCGTTTACCTTCTCGCCAGAGCAGTACCTATTTATCTACTTGCACTTTGACATGCTTTCAAACTGCTAGGTGGGCAGGAGTTGGGACCGAACAACGGGGGCTCACCCCATTGCAGGGATTTGAACTGCCAACCTTCCAATCGGCAAGCCCTAGGCTCTGTGGTTTAGACCACAGCACCACCTGCATCCCTCCAGCCATAGTTAAGCACATTCAAATCCCATTGGTTTTAGTGGGAGATATTGGGAGTGCCTGTGGTATGGGGGTGGAGTGAGAACCCTGTTGCATAGCCTAGAATCTGGGAAAGAAGAACAGTGGCATGCTGCACTCTTTAAAGATTCCACCCACTCCACTTTATATAAAGGTGGCAGAGATCTTGCAGTCATACATGGGTCTGTTGACATAACATCTTGGTTGTCTCTAAAATTCCACTATACACAAACCTCTTTGTGTGCTGTCATTAAGCGGCTGCTCGTATCTTGATTTTTAGAAAAGGACCACCTAAAAAAAGTCATTTCATCTTTGTGTTGATTTTACAATGTTGTTATTTATACTCTGTTGCCTTCTGATATCTTGCTCTCTTTTGGAAATAATATACTCGATGTCCCATTTTTTATCTGTGGATCAATATTTCTGGGTTAGCCGAAAGCTTAACATCTAAATCTGTTAAGTTCATGGTACAGCCCGATAAGCTACAGGACAGTGTCAGGGCAGCTTTTCTACTACTGAGCAGATTTTCTGCTAGAATGGCTGCATTTAAAATAAAATGACATACACAACATATAACAAAACTGCACAGACATTGTGGCCAATGTTGCAACTGTTGGTGTCAGCTACACTTTGCAAAGTTTGGGATGCAATTATATCTCTCAAGGTGCTTCACAAAGGTGACCTGCACACAGTGTCACCATCAAAATAATGTTAGAAAAGAACTGGACATAGCCTCAGAAATGCATCTCTCTGTCACTGATTTAAGAATATTTATATGTCCAGTGAAAACAAGCTATAGAATATGAATTAAGGGTGCACAAGCATCCAGCTGCCTCCAAAAGAATCAAGCCTTTGTGAGCATTCTATCCAGTGCTTGCAAAGCTCAAGATTTATGCAGGGGACACGGGTGGCGCTGTGGGTTAAACCACAGAGCCTAGGACATGCCGATCAGAAGGTCGGCAGTTCGAATCCCCGTGATGGGGTGAGCTTCCATTGCGCTGTCCCTGCTCCTGTCAACCTAGCAGTTCGAAAACAAAGTGCAAGTAGATAAATAGGTACCACTCCGGCGGGAAGGTAAACGGCATTTCCATGTGCTGCTCTGGTTTGCCAGACGTGGCTTAGTCATGCTGGCCACATGACCTGGAAAAACTGTCTGTGGACAAACGTTGGCTCCCTTGGCCAATAAAGGAAGATGAGCGCCGCAACCCCAGAGTCGGTCACGACTGGACCTAATGGTCAGGGGTCCCTTTACCTTTACCTTTCCATCTGAATGCTCACCAAAAGGGGCTCATAAAAACTGGTTCTTCCCAATAACTGATCTTGGTACAGGGAAGAGGAAGATGCTGGCAGCAAGGAGGCATGTCTTCCAGTGTTAGCAGAGTCACTTGAATAATGCAGGCAGAATCCAGAGACTTTACTTTACTTGGTAAAGGTAAACTGATCCAAAACAGAACATAATATGAGGAGCTTTGTTCATTTCAGGAAGACATACAACTACGCATACAGGAGGGAAATCCATCAGAACTACTCAGCCAATCAGAGCAAGGATCATGCTACTCTGATTAGGCAAGACCTCCTCAACCACCACCCTTTTGGTTGGCTGACATCTGTAAACAGAATTAACACTTAGGCTACTAAGTGAATAATCCATGCCATTGGTACTTCCAGCATCCAGCTAGTGAGATTGACAACCATAAAAGCTTCTGGTTTGAGATGTCAGAGATTATTATGATGGACAGTCACCTGACTTGTGGAATCTCAGTATAGCAGTGAACAAACACCTCCATAACTGTGTTGCCAGATGGGTTGGCTCAAAGCATCAATTTCTCCTAATGTATATGTTTAAAACAAATATTGCCCTAGCCTACATTTCACACGTTTAATTTTCTGTTTAGTCCCACGAGTCCCTATGATTTATGTTTTAAGGAGGAGCAATATACAACATGGCTTTAAGTCAATATTTCCCCAGGTTTTGCATCTAGAGTAACCCTCAGCGTCATAAGTGGCAATAAATAGAGTATGTTATTTTCTCCACAGTAAATGCACACACTCTCCAATGATTCATAAATGTTGCTGAGCAAGAGCAAGCTGCATGTGATACGCTCTGAAAAGAAGCTATTGTAGTAACTTTGCTTGTGGCTTTGCTGTCATTGTTTGCATTATCTCTTTATAAAATCTGTGGAAAGATCACTCTGCAGATACAAAAACGTGCATTAAGAAGCAAGTTTTTAAGGGGAAAAGAACAACCCTTCTTTCAGCTAGAATAATGCACCTTAGAGAGAGAATTAGGCCAATTGATTGTCTACTCACAAAAGGAGAGAACATTGCACAAAACAGGCTTCCTTGTGATACATTAGCAGCAGCACATGCTGTATGTTTACAAGGAGCTCATGTCTGTGCTCTGGCAGAAATGTGGTTCAGGAGGCAAGTACACAGCCTCAGTGTTTCCCAGGTAGCGGGAATGCAGAAGATCCAAGGGTGCTATAGAAGGCAAAGGAATTGCTCTCTGGGATGCCCTCATTTGAAGGACCAGGAGAGTAATGGTCTGGTGGTGCTAGTGTCTTTGCTCAATTTGCATGCTGTTCCCTCCTCCAGCCAGTAGTTGCAGTGATGCAGAAGTGATGGATGAACCCCCTCCTCACCCTTGCCTCAGTTTGGCCAACTTAGCTATTTTCCTACGTTGGCTAGATCTCAAACCACTCACGAACTGGTTTGAATACCCTGTTGTGCTCCCAATGCTCTCACTGGAAGGACAGCAAGGTTGTTTGAAAAGTGTCTCAAACCTCTTTACCTGGTTGCTGCTATAAGAACCAGGTTTCTCTGTCCACTCCCTTCTTAAGAGGTTGCAGGTTTTGCAGTAGTGATGGTAGAGGCAGCTGTGTGTTTCCTCTCTTCATTTCTGGAACCCCCTGCTACAGCAGCTACCCACTCACTAAGGGGGGAAGGACATATTAGGCACCTCTGCAGCCACTGCCACACCTAAAACTAGAGGAGAGCAGGAAGGGGTTGAAGAGGGTAGGTGGTGATGGGAAATGAATAATTTGAAGATGGAAGGGTTCTTCTCTGGCTTGGATTTTAAACTGAATTTAAGGGGAAAACTGGATTCAGCTGAGCATTAGAAGTCATCCAGAGTCATATACCAAGCGAAGTAATTGCATACCTCAGTGATATCACTGAATCCTTGCCTGACCCACGTGGTTCTGATTCAAATAATGAGGAAAAGTTGAACATAAAGAGGATCACAGGCCAAGTTATCTTGTGAAATGTCCTGAGATTGCTCTCTTCCCTGGGATGAGGGTTGAAATACACAACATGGCGTAATGTTCTTTGGTGTTATCGTTCTGTTTTGTAATATGTGTTGTATTTTTTTTTTTTTTGAAAATTTAGATGACCACCCTGATGCTTATGAATTGTAATGCCATATCTCTCATCAGTGGCATATGATGTTTTAGCTGGGTACAGTGACAATTCCCCCCGGTCCCATACTATCACCCTATTCCTTTTCTCCAGTCTACAGGAATTATCAACCAACTGGGGAAGCGTTTTGATGGTAGACATGATACATGTTTTTGCACCACAGTCTTCATGGTAGGGAGCGACAGTAGCTGTGCATGTTTCATTTTCCACAAGACCACCCACCTATGCTACAAGGTCAAACACCCCTGACTCACTCACCTTTGGTTTGATTAAGAATTCATAGAAAGCTACCTTACACCAAGCCAGACTCTTGGTTCACTCACACCAGTATTTTCTATTGAGAGCAGTTTCCCCTGGTTTCAGTCTTCTTCAGCCCTTCTTACAAATGCCAGGGGGCATTTCATATTCCAAGAGATGAGCATGGGTATGGCAACTACTGAACAGCATGTACTTTAGTGGTGAGTTCGTCTAGTTCCCATAAGGATGCTGCAGCAAGATTATCCACAGCCTGGTGAGCCTCCTATGGGTGCTGGCAGCCAATTTGTGGAGTGGCGCTGTGGCTGCCATAGCTGAGGAGGGGGAACAAGAGATCTCAGTGGTCTGTGCATCTCATGAGGCCCCATTCCTCAGGGAAAGGAATGGCATTGGCCTCCTTTAGCAAGATGGGTCGCCATCTTGTTTGGCCTCCTTCCTCTTTTAGTAACAACACTTAGACATGATAGGGGGCCACCAGGGCAACTGCCCCACAAGGACTATTGCACCCACTTTTTCCCCAGATGCCCATTTGACCATACATAGTTTACTTTGAAGCATTTCTTCTTTCCAGTACAAACCTGAAAGTCTATGAGGCATGATAATATTAACCCCCAATTTCTATGACCTCTCATAAAACAGTCCAGAGAACAAGTAGCAGGCTAAAAGGATTCTAATGATCCCTTTGGACACTTATGTTCACATAATGACTGTTAGAAGATTTATATGCTCTGTATAGGTATAATTAGACACCCACAAACCCATTTGACCCTACCGAGGTGAAAAGCTCTTCTGCTTTTCAGCAGATGAATCGATAACTCACACGTTTTACCACTGTGGAGTGAAACTGAGGAAATGAAAATCTGATAATTTTGCTCCCAGTGCAGTCTAGACAGAGGAGAGCAGTTTTAGCCTCTGACAGGAAGATCTATTTCCAGTTTCTCAAAAGGCTAGTGTCAATTCCAAAACTTCTCCCGATATTGATTTTCAGTTTTGTTAAAAAGGATGTTTTATTAGGAAATATTAGTCCCAGAGACCATGTAAAGCTTGTGTCTATTTCAGAGGTTGATGAAATCATGGTTTTAATTTGGATCCGGTGTGTGCGCCTCAATCCCAGCATCATTTTGTGTGGTGATTGCAACAAAAGCAGGCAACCTCCGAGAAGTTGCTTTAGTGCCATATGAGTCAATTTAGAACAGCTTGGAGGATGCAACAGACTGATTTATAAATAATACTCTGTGTGTGCAGCTACTTCACATAGTCCAAAGAAATCCTCTGTAGCTCACAGGGCTGTAAGGCTCCTTCAACATCATGATTTCCAAATTACTGCATCACTGAAAATCGAGTGTTTCCTAATGTATGTTAAGGCAACGTACACCACACAGAGAGAGTGCTAAAAGGGAAAGCAAACCTCTTGTACAAATGCCATCAAGAATGTAACATACAAAAGAATGGGTGCTGTCAATACAATTTTGCTTTAGCATTCAGAAGATGGAAGCTATCCAGCCAAAGTTTGATTTCAGTGGGAGAGAGTTAAGCACCTAGGAGAGAATTAAGCTAATGGTAGGATGAGTCATGTGTTTAAGTCCTCCACTGAAATCAATGGGACATAAAGGTGCTTAATTGTGACTGGATTGGGATAACTAGTATTAACACCAAGTGACATTCTCAATGAGGATCTGATCTTTTAGGAAGGGAAAGAGCTGTTGCACTCAGGTCCTGCCTGTGGGCTTCCCATAGGATGCTGGACCAGATGGGCTACTGGCCTGTTGCAGCTGGTTTTTCTTACATTCTTATTTCCCCATAGTCTATCCAATTCATATTCTCATGTGGCTATGTAACTTGCTTGATGATGTACATTTCAGTATTCCAATACAAATGTTGAATGGACTTGCACCCATCAGGGAGCATTCAGACAGCTCAATTTGCCATAGGCATATCAAGGGAGGAATCAGCAACCAACCAAAAACAAGGGGTTGTGCCAGCTGGCCCTACATCACAATTTAGTTTAAGGATTGCTCACTTGATCTGTGGATGAATTGAGGCAAAGCACTTAAAGTTAGGCAACGTTTTTCCCTGCTAAAATTATTCATACAACCCCTTCTGGTTGTAGTAAGATGTGTTAACCTAATCCTGAAAACATACACCTCTCAAAAGTTATCCAAGCAATATTACCAAATGAATATTATTTTTGTATTTTTATTTTGATGAGAATAACAGAGTAGAAAATATATTATTATTTTATTGTTACTATTACGATGCTTATCAATTCTACCACAATACCCTAAAATAATAATCCATGTCATATTTTATCTTCAATATTTATTATCTGTGACATGTGCTTGACAGCTTCTTAGAGGTACCACAAAGTTTTAGAATATGAAATATGTGCCCCAGGGCAAATCACATTTTTTTTAATTAAAAAAAAAACCACAACAACATTGTTCTCTTTGATGGTTTTTTTTAAATGAATACACAAATGGATAAAAGCTCTAAAAGGAAGCCCTTTCCCTGCACAGGGCTAGTGTAAATAAGAGGCTTTCTTTTCAAAGGAATGTATTTTATTGATGACCAAAAAGAACAAAAACAACAAGCCTTCCTGTTATAGAGAATCAGAATGAAATTTCTGCCCAAGTCATGAAACAATCTATGGACTTTAAAATCTGTTTGCGTAGGGACGGGTATTGTTTTGTTTGTGATTTATCATGTATTATGTATCCTCATTTCTTATTTTTATGTCATGAACTACCCTGTGATCATCAGATGAAGGGCGATTTACAAAATAAATAAATAAATAAATAATTTGGGATTCTTCCTATGGCTTTGTTTAAAATCCTAAGCATCAGCATGGTATCGAAACATAGTTACTGAAAGACTGCTGAAAATTTATCTATGTTAAACAGCTCCACAGCATTAATCACTTTTCTTTATTCATATAATGTAAGAGAACATCAAAAGATTTCCTCCAAAGTTCTAAGATTAAATTGGAACTTAACTATTGAATTGTGGCGGTTGCTTGCTTTGGTGAGCAATGGCAAGTTTTTGTATCACTGTTTTCTATTCCACAAAGTTGAAAATACTTGTGAAAAACATGATGAAGTGGCATAAGCACTTAACTTTTCAAGGGTACCCATGAGGCATATTAAAAGAGATGGGGTAGTTTTATTCCAGATAAAGAGTGATAGGATGCAGTGTTAAAAACACACACATGCAATCACCATCTATGGGTATTAGTAGGTCAATGATATATTATTTGCCGAACGTTTCTATTCCAGTTTTGCTCACCACACAAGTACAAGCAGAAAACACTTTTCAAAAACTCCTTCTGTTTGCATATGTAATACTAATAATACTACTATGATGAAACTCATTCTAGTTTAGAGCCATAAACAGCTAAGTACCCCTTATATCAACAATTGATTACAACCAAAATCACACTATGCATTCCATTGTACAGTGGTACCTCAGGTTAAGTACTTAATTCGTTCCGGAGGTCCGTTCTTAACCTGAAACTGTTCTTAACCTGAGATACCACTTTAGCTAATGGGGCCTCCCGCTGCCGCCACGCCGATGCTGCACAATTTCTGTTCTCATCCTGAAGCGAAGTTCTTAACCTGAGGTACTATTTCTGGGTTAGCGGAGTCTATAACTTGAAGCATCTGTAACCTGAAGCATCTGTAACCTGAGGTACCACTGTATTTGCACTCCATTGGTGCAGAAGACAAGGAGGGACCCAACAGTATTTCAAAGGACAAAGCCCGATTCTGACAATAGCCCCAGGGCAACCCGGGGGTCATCAGCATGGAGGAGTGGCATTGTGTTCTCTGGTCCTTTCGGCATCAATTCACTGGGAGGGAGAAGGGGAAGCTTTCTCCTCCCAGCAAGCAAGCAGTGAATTGCACCTGCCGTACTTGATCTTGATGCATCTGAAAGAAATCTTTTCTTTACCATGAGAAAGATGATGTACTGTTTTCTTTCAGGAAAAATATATAGTGTGAAGGCTTTCTCTCTGTCTCTCTTCCAAAGAAAGGAGCAGCATGGTACTAGGACCCTTGGATGGGTCCAGTCAAAGATTCATCTTGCTTTCAGGCTGAGGGAGCCAGCGTTTGTCCACAGGCAGCTTTCTGGGTCATGTGGCCAGCAGGACTAAACCGCTTCTGGCACAACAGAACATCGTGACGGAAACCAGAGTGCATGGAAACCCTGTTTACCTTCCCGCCTCTGTGGTACATATTTATTTATTTGCACTGGCATGCTTTCAAACTGCTAGGTTGGCAGGAGCTGGAACAGAGCAATGGAAGCTCACTCCGTTGCAGGGATTCGAACCGCCAAACTTCTGATCAGCAAGCCCTAGAAGCACCAGTGGTGTAGACCACAGCACCACCCGCGTCCCTAGTATGGTAATACTTCAATCACTTTTGCTAGAAACGAGAAAAATGTAGATTTCGTTAACTGCTATAATTTACTTGAAATGTTATATACAGTGGTACCTCAGGTTACATACGCTTCAGGTTACACACTCCGCTAACCCAGAAATAGTGCTTCAGGTTAAGAACTCTGCTTCAGGGTGAGAACAGAAATCGGGCTCCGGCGGCGCGGCGGCAGCAGGAGGCCCCATTAGCTAAAGTGGTGCTTCAGGTTGAGAACAGTTTAAGGTTAAGAATGGACCTCCAGAACGAATTAAGTACTAAACATGAGGTACCACTGTATTGTGCTTTGAGTAAAAAAACAAACAAAGCAAAGCCTGTACTTTGTACTTTTAATTAATCCAACCAACTGAATAAAAGGGGGTGGGGAATCAGTGCTCAAATTTGGGTGAAGGAGTGGATAGCAGACGTAGCTCATAACAATATCTGAAAGCTCCACTCTGACTCCCTCAGTTTTAACCAAATCAAAACAGGATGGACAAATGAATCTACATGTGAAGTGAATGTGACTTTCACAGTCATTTCACAAGTTACTGGGGAAGCTCTTGGTGGAGCATGATGACTTCATGTGAATGCTGCCGTCCACATCAAATTTCTCATTTGAGATATAATAATCATCATCATTTCCTAGAGACAGCTTTCTGATTTTCTGCAATTAATTATATCATTTTAACAGAGGTAAACTTCAACCCCCCCTCCCATGTTCAAGAAACAATACTTTGCTTATATTTACCTGGAGATTATTGAAAAAGAAAATATTACAAACCTTTCAGCTGTGCCAGATATTTAATTAAATATGTAACAGTGCTTGGGGCATAGCTGCATTTTTAAGAGCCATTTGCTAATTTCTGTTGAAAGGCAAAATAAATAAATTAAAATTCTATTCAAATTAGGTTTCTGCATGCCTTATCTCTGTCTTTGTTTGTCGCTTTGCTCAACCCCCCCCCCAATGCTTGACTCAAATTATTTAGAAGAAAAAATGCATGTATACAACAATGCGTTTACCATATTTCAAAAGCAAAAAAGAGAAGAGTGTATCATAGGCGGAACAACCCTAAACTGATATTTCATTTAGATTGGGGACATGCCAGTGGGGTGGCTGCCTTGTCCAATGAATGTTCAGCACACTCTGCGGGGGTGGGGGGGCAGGGAGCATACAACCAGAAAATATAAAGGCAGTGGCAAATAGAAGGCAGGCTCTGAAGGGGTGAGGCCTTTCCTCAGTGATATATGGTTATGTTTATTCTATTTATTCAGTACCCATGGCACAGTCCTTTGGGCATGTGAAAGTTTAAAAAGGTGGAGCACAAAAAATTAAAACAGAAGGGGACTTACTAATTATCAATTATTATTATTCAATTTAATGCCAAAATATGCTTCCAAGTGGTTTACAAGCATAAAAGCATAAAACGCACAAATGTAAAAATAGGAGGAGGAGGAGTTTATAGCCTTTATCTTAAGCTTTGGGAGTGGGGTTAACCCAAAATGTCCCAGCCATTCCAAGCATCTGGAAAGCTTGCCACACCCAGTGTCATCCTGAAGTGAACATGCTGCCATTATTTCTTTATATAAGGCACTCCTATCTCGACATTAGTACTTTTCTACTTATTAAATTTATATACCGTGCTTCATCAAGAGCTCCCAGGGCAATTCACAGAATAAAAAACAAGTAAATAGGTAAACCAAAGCAACAAAACAATATCCCTCCCTTCTCACAGTATTTTGAAGTGGCGCACAGAAAAACAGGCTGTACAGAGAATGTGGCATACAGAACACACAAAAAAACCACACAGAAAATGAAGCACACTGGGTGTTGTTGCTATGATGCAAGATGCACAAAATTATTGTATTATTTGCCTACAGTCATACTTGCATGGATGTCAAAATTTGCATGGCTTCAATCCAATATGCAAAACTATGGCACTTAATACTGATAAAAACTTGTAGAAGATATGCAAGGTCATTCTTGGCTACTGAAAGCGTCCTTTCAGTGCTGTTGACTCTCATCAGCCCCAGACAGAATATAGCCAATGGTGAGATACGCTAGGAGTTTTAGTCCAACTACATTTGGATGGCTGCAAGTTCCTCACCCTCATTTTACTCCCATAACTGGGTTATATTTTGCACCCAAAGGAATCTTAGCTTCTCAAGAAGCTCAGAAGGATGATAAGATTCTATTAATTGGGTTGTGATTTATTTATTTAAATTGAAATAGTGATGTCAATATTTAATAATTGCTACCATCCGAGGCTGGGACAGTCTAAACATATCAAATACATAGATGAACAAATGGAATGAAGAAATGAAGTCCCTACTCTTCATTATTATTTGCAGTTACAATTCTTTTACTAGGACTTCAAGGACTATCCTAATACTGCATGTCTATGCACTTACATGGGAGTAAGAACCACTGAACGTCGAGGCACTTATCTTCAAGTAAACATGCATAGGATTGCACCATTAAAGTTTCCCATCAATATTCACGGCACAATGTCTATTGTTATATCACATTTATTTTTTAAAAATACCCTCACCCCGAAGCTTCGATTTCACAAGATCATCTATACTTGGTTGAAGCCGGCAGATATGGCCAAAAGTCTGGAAGCAGAAACAAAATTCTCCATCTAAAAGAAGAGGGCAAATCAAGTCAAACTTGGAAGTTTAGTTAAAAGTCCAGAAATAGCTAACCATAATACTCATGATGCATGACATTTTAAAGGCAAATGATACACTGCTAAACATAGCATGCAAATGTTATTTGAACTCCTGGTTTATGGTTGGTTTGTAATTAATTGCAAGTGATTCATGATCTTGACTTTCTACATTAGAAACAAAAATATAGACTGCTGATTTATATTATTTTAGAGGGAGCTGTAATTTGTACTTAATGACTACCAATCGTGAACAACAGAATTTCCTGAAATCATCTGTGAGACTATATACATGTATATCACAGCAGGTTGGCAGAAGATATATCCTGATTGACTGGTTAACCACCAAGCTCTTTGAGGGAGATCAGCCACAGTTGCCTTCCTCTCTGAGACCCTAGACACTGCCTCTCTTCTCTTCAGCTAGCTCAAAGGAAGTGATGGCAGACTCTGTGCCATTGTGCAATGTGAGCAGAGGAGGAGATGGGAAGGGGCAGAAGAGTGACCTTAGAAGAATTATTTATAGGCTGCCTTTGGGGGCACAGCCAAACCAAGTAGGAATGGCTGGATCAGTCTATTTCCAGACCATGCAATTTTCACATG
>NC_138539.1:55612331-55704831 GCF_964234715.1 Podarcis melisellensis
TTAGAAGAGGTCTTTCACATTTCTAAAATAATAATACTAATATTACTACTAGTATAAGTAAAATAAAATACTATATAGACACACACTTTTTCAAAAGAGCAAGTGGATGCCCAAAAGAAAGAAGTTCATTGAAAGAAAACCCTAATCAGATAACCATTGTACAACCCACAGATTGATTTATCTACCATTTATGTACTCTTGTATTTACTGTACATTCATCTCAAAGGAGGACAAAACAGGATTTCATGTTTATAATTAGCACTAATGTACTTCACTGTCATGCTTAAGCCAAGCAAATGTGATTGCAGGAATGCCTACGGTCAGTCGTGTGCTCTCTCTCTCTCTCTCTCTCTCTCTCTCTCTAACTCACCCTGTCCCTAGGTATACTTGCAAAATGGAATATGATTTTTATGGGAACTGTGTGTTTAGGATAATTGAAGCAGAAAGCTGCTTGTTTGTCTTAATTTAGGAAAAGTTCAAATATTTAAAACACACAAGATTATGGAATTGATATGGAGAAAGAGCAGATGTTGACTGTAGAACAGCTGTAAGGCACATTTTTGGCCTCCCCCCTTCCTCCCCTCCTCCCCGCACACCTTTGGACACCAAGCAGCACAGTCACCAGCTCAGAGGTTTCATGACCCCCAAATGTAGTTCACCAAGTGGCAGGACTCTGCTCCTTTGAAAGAGCAGAGTGATAAACTGGAAGCGAGGCATCTCCTGTCTCTCAAGTGAAGCATCAAGAAATGCCCAAGGCTGCTCTCAGATATCATGCTTGCATCACTGTGAAACAGTGGCAAATCCGATCCTCCTAATGAACTGATTGGGTTTGTGTAACCAGTGCTGGTGTTCAGGTGTATTTTTAATTTTAATAATTCAACGTCTGGTGCCAGACTGCTAGCATGCCACACTTATTTCCCTGCAAACAAATGATTTTGCTTTCTATTTATTCATCTAATAGAGGGATGGTTCTCTGATCCCTGGCTGAATTAGTGCTATACTTTACTGTTTCGAGATGGCTGAAGGTAGGATGTGTGCTTTTCTGCCCATTAAACATTCTCCACCATTCCGTAGCCTGCCCAGCTGCCCATGCTTCCTGATCTGAAAAAAGCTGCATGGGAGAAGTTACCTCATGATATCTCCTCCTCGGTTTTCATTGAAGCAGGGGAAGCCAAAGAGAACATGGCTACTGAAAACCTGATAGTAGTGCAGCTGCTGACTTTATTTTTAAGGGAAGTTCTTCCTCTTACCTCATGGAAGGTGGTTTTCTGCCCTGGTTTCTTCAAAAGTAAATAAAGAAAAGAAAACACATTTGCAAATAATAACAGCCTCCACACATTCCCATGCTTACAAGAAATCTCCAGTGAGTATGTATTGGGATTCTAGGAAATATGTGCAGCCAGGAAGGCTGCACAACGTAGTGCACTGAAGAAATGATTGGCAGAATGAAAGAAAGGAGACTCAAAAACACCTCTCAGCCACCTCAAAAATAAGTAAAGCCAAACAAAAAGTCCAACACCATGCCCACAAGAAGTTATTTGAATATTTTGCTGCAGGCAGAAATGCTTCTGAATGTTAATTGCAGTAAAACCGCAGGAGGGTCATGTGGCCTTATGTTCAAATCCTGTTTGTGGGTTTCCATCAGACATCTGACCAGCCACTGTGAGAACAGTGTGCTAGACTAGATGGGTCATTGCTCTGATCCTGCAAACTCTTCTTATAACAGATCCCTTCACTATATTCATTTTGGCAAAATATTTTTTTGCTTAGGCAAGTCTATTGAGGCATTTAGCATATTGACATGTGTTTTAATCTGTTTTTAGCTTATGATACGGTTAAAGATACCCCTGACTGTTAGGTCCAGTCGGGACGACTCTGGGGTTGCAGCGCTCATTTCGCTCTATAGGCCAAGGGAGCTCGCGTATGTCCATAGAAAGCTTCTGTTGGTTTCTGCTTTCTTCTCTGTGCAGCGAAGTGCTTGTCACGAGACAGGTTGTTTACATTCCACAGAGTCTGTACTGTTGGAGGTTTTCCCACGGGAAAGGAGACTGGATATGACGTACACTGGTTTCCTGTTTTTCACTGTGCTTTGCAGTTTCAGTTTGTGATTCTCTCCGTGCTTTAGAGGAGAGATGACGCTTTCTCTGCTCCGGCAGAGGGAAAATGTTTTTCTGTAACTTACCAGCTTTGAACTGTAAATAAAGTAGTATAGAGCATGTTGGCTCATACTTTTCATCATTCCGCTGTGCACTGGACACTGCTTATCTCCAACATTTGGTTATGGGCCCAGAAAAACGCAGTGTTTTGAGGATGGACTCCAGAAGTCGGGCTCCTGGCAAAGGAACAAAGGAGCAAGAAACGAAGTGCCGGCAAAGCATCGGAACAGCGGCAGAGAGACGGAACGCACGGTATCTGCTCTGCGCGTCAAAATGATTGATGAAGGTATGTGCTACTGCTCCGGGCAGCCTGCCAGCTTCTAATTAATGACTTTATGGCTGGACTTTGAACTTTTAAAGCCGTTTTCCACGGCACAAGCGTAGTGGCTTGGATGGCTGGGAGAGTGAAAGTGACTTTTGGAAGTGCTGTTGTTTCACAGCAGCTGCAGATGTGACGCAGCAAGAATTAAAGGGCAACATTGAGAAAGCACTTGGGGACTTTCGCTTTTGAACTTGCTTTTGGAATGCAGTTTGAAGCAGCTGCAGATAAGCAAAGCAAATAAACAGAAGAGCAGCACAGGCAAGGCAGAGGCTGTTTTGATTTTGCTTTTGGATTGAAGCAGCTGTACACAAACGCAGCATGTATAAAGCAGTCTGATTTAAAGCAGCAGTGATGATGCAGGAGGCAATTGCCAGAGTCATGATGGCTGGCTGCAGAAGGCTGGATGAAGCAAGTGGGGAATTTGATACCACTGGTCAGCCAAATGCTCAACTCACAGTAGCTTGTGATACTGCCATGATTCAGAATGAAGCAGATCGGCGGGGTGCTAGCTGCATCAACAATGGGGAGACTTCACAGACGTCATCCCATAGTGCAGTGGAACCACCAGATGGCGCCAAAGCTTTGAAGGCAGTGAAATGCTACTCGTGTGGACGTCTAGGCCATATGCAGAGGGAATGCAAATATCCCAGGGCCAAGACAGAGCAGCGCAGCGAAAGCTCATCGCGTGGAAAAGGCCGAGGCAAAGGCAAAGGTCCGGTGTCCAGGACAACACAGCACAAGGCAATGGTCTCACGCTACGCTCCAAAGGTTGCAAAGGTTGCAGAGGTTGCAGAGGTCCAGAAGACGTCTAGATCTTTCTTCGTTGTTGATTCAGCGGCAACGCATCACATGTGCAACGATAAGAGACTGTTCGTGTCTTTTACACCGCAGGAAGGTGCAATTCACCAGGCGGATGACCACACAATCCCCAGTAAAGGCTACGGAACTGTTGTTCTTCACAGTTTGGACTTATCGATACAGGATGTTCTTTATGTGCCAGATGCGAAACATAATCTGCTCAGCGTTGGACAGCTGATTGAGAAGAAGATTGACGTTTCCTTTAAGAACAATAGATGCATCATCACTAAGAAAAATGATTATCAATTGTATGCTGAATTTGTTGGTCGTTTGTTTCTTTTGTATTATGATGATGTTGTGCAGGATGACACTTGTTGCATTGCAGGTTCTAACAAAAGTTTGCATGCAGAATGTATTCACGATTTTCATCGAAAATTTGGACATTTGCATTTTGAGGCAGTATCTAAAATGCCTGCCTTGGTTGAAGGTATGACTATTAAACCCTGCAGGTACCACATGAAGTGCAAGGCATGCGCAGCAAACAAGGTGAAAATGGCTGCGAAAGGTAAGGTGTCTAGTAGGCAAGCTGCAGAACCATACCAAATTATTCATGCTGATTTGGTTGGACCACTAGCGCCCTCTTTGGGTGGAAATAGGTACTTCATGGTTCTCCTTGATGCATTTTCCAGGTATATTTTTGTGTACAATCTCAAGCAGAAATCAGAGGCTTTTCCTAGGTTCAAGGAATTCTGTGCTTGGTTGGATAATGTGCATGGTAAGAAGATAAAGATTCTTTTCACTGACCGGGGGGGAGAATTCACTTCTCAGCAGTTTGAAGCTTTTCTGGCTGAGAAAGGAATTCAACACGATTTGTCTAGTCCTCGCTCGCCATGGCAGAATGGACTTGCGGAACGAGCAAATCAAACATTGCTTCAAGGGTTAAAAACCTTGCTGCATGATGCAAATCTTCCAGAGAGTTATTGGGCCGAAGCTCTCTCATGTTTCACTTACAGTTATAATCGCAGGTTATCTTCAGCGATTGGTTGTACCCCCTATGAGAAGATGTTTGGCAAGAAGCCATACATCAAACACATGAAAATTTTTGGTTCGGACATGTGGGTTCACTCACCACAAAACTCCAAGTTAGACGAGCGTGGATTGCATGGTATCTTTCTAGGTTATCAGAAAGGGTCTTACAGAATAATGATGACTGACTCTAAGGAAATTAAGCTCACAAGAAGTGTTGAGTACAATGCCAAGTGGGGGGAGAATGTGGGAATTTTCCAATGTTATCCTGATGACAGTGATGAGACTGAGGATAGTCAAAAGCAACCACAACAACCCACACCCACTGATGAAGGTTCTGATTCTGAGTCTGAAACTGAATCAGATGATTCAGAGGATTTCAAGAGTGCGAAAGCCTCTATGCGACCCTCTGAAAGCTCTGATCAAGAATTGGAGGAACCATTGTTCACAATAGGTCACTTTTCTCCTAAGAAGGAAGAGGAGAGTGTTGAAGACTTGAGGCTAATTCGTAGGTCACAGAGAGCCACAAAAGGCAGACCTCCAAAGAGATTTGCTGATGAGTTTGCTAACATAGCAATAACAGCTGTTAAAAGCTCCAAGAAGGTTTTTGAACCTTCAAGTTTCCAAGAAATCCAGGATTTGGATTCAAAGGAAGCTGAGCCATGGTTAAATGCCATGAAGGCTGAGCTTGATTCCCTGGAAAGGAACAAAACATGGGACCTAGTTCCAATAGTTCCAGGAATGAAATTGCTTGGAAGCAAATGGGTCTTCAAAGCGAAGACTGATCAAAATGGCAAGATAGTCAGACACAAAGCCAGATTGGTAGCCAGAGGATTTGCACAGGTACCAGGTGAAGACTATCACGAGACCTACTCACCCACAGTGAGGTATGAGAGCATTAGGCTTATGCTCAAGCTAGCTGCAGAGGAAAATCTACACATTAGTCACCATGATGTGAATACAGCTTTTCTGTACGGATCTCTAGGTGAATCACTTTATATGCTTCCACCTGATGGCGTACAGGTAAAACAGGGATTTGTTTGTGCTCTGAAAAAGTCAATTTATGGTCTCAAACAAAGTGCACGGAGTTGGCACACAAAACTCACTGAAGTATTGTTTTCTCTAGGTTTTCAGCAAGGAAAAGCTGATCCATGTGTGTTTGTCAAAGAGGAGGGGCAAAAGAAACTGTATTGTTTGTTTTATGTTGATGATCTTTTATTCTTTTGGAAAGATGTCACAATGTACAATAACGCCCTAGCTCAACTGAAAGAGCACTTTGACATGAAAGATCTTGGTGAGGTAAACAACTACCTATCTCTGGAAATAGAGAGAGATCAAGATGGTAACATTCTAGTACACCAGTCACGGAAAATTGCTGATGTGTTAAACAAACTAAACCTGATGGATGCTAACCCTGTAGACACACCGATGACAACAGATTATCAGGTAGAAGACACTGAAGAAGCATTTTCTGACACTACACTGTACAGAAGTGTGCTAGGCAAGCTAAACTTCATTGCCAGATGTTCAAGACCAGACATTGCTGTTAGCTGTAATTTGCTAAGCAGACAAGTCAACAATCCTACTGTTAAGGATTGGAAAGCTCTGAAACGCATAGCGCGGTATTTGAAAGGCACTATGCATTACAGACTGAGATTTAACAATCAGAAGTCTGGTGGTCTTGAGATATTTGCAGATGCAAGTTTTGGAAGTGACACTACAGACAGGAAAAGTACGTCTGGAGTTTGCTATAAGTACAATCAGGGTCTATTTGATTGGTCATGCAAGAAGCAAACAACAGTTAGCTTAAGTACTTGTGAAGCTGAACTGAATGCACTGTCTTATTCACTTAAAGATTGTGAATGGTTGTTACAATTGTGCAAAGACATGAAAATTCCTGTCAAATGTCCAATCCAGGTTTACCAGGACAACAAAGCATGTTTGGCTTTGCTGAATTCTGAAGGTTGTAAGCAAAGCACGAAGCACTTGCAATTGAAGTTGCAACATGCTAGGGAACGTATTCAGAAGGGACTCGTAACGGTGTCCTATATGCCAGGTAATGAAATTCCTGCTGATGTATTGTCCAAGATTGTATCAAGGGATCAACACTGTACCTATGTGCAGAAGTTGGGTTTGTACTGATATTGTACGAACACGCTGCCCAGAGATGTTCACAGAAAGGGGGAGGATGTTGGTTTCTGCTTTCTTCTCTGTGCAGCGAAGTGCTTGTCACGAGACAGGTTGTTTACATTCCACAGAGTCTGTACTGTTGGAGGTTTTCCCACGGGAAAGGAGACTGGATATGACGTACACTGGTTTCCTGTTTTTCACTGTGCTTTGCAGTTTCAGTTTGTGATTCTCTCCGTGCTTTAGAGGAGAGATGACGCTTTCTCTGCTCCGGCAGAGGGAAAATGTTTTTCTGTAACTTACCAGCTTTGAACTGTAAATAAAGTAGTATAGAGCATGTTGGCTCATACTTTTCATCATTCCGCTGTGCACTGGACACTGCTTATCTCCAACAGCTTCCAGGTCATGTGGCCAGCATGACTAAGCTGCTTCTAGCGAACCAGAGCAGCGCACGGAAATGCTGTTTACCTTCCCGCTGGAGCGGTACCTATTTATCTACTTGCACTTTGACGTGCTTTCGAACTGCTAGGTTGGCAGGAGCAGGGACCGAGCAACGGGAGCTTACCCTGTCACGGGGATTTGAACCGCCGACCTTCTGATCGGCAAGCCCTAGGCTCTTTGGTTTAACCCACAGCGCTACCCACGTCCCCGTAGTTTATGATAGATTGTGATTATTTCTGAATGTTTTAAATAGTCATTTTAACTGTTGTTGTTTTTTTACTGAAAACAAATATTGTTTTATTCTTTTTGTAAATCACTTTGAGGTTTTATTACAATCAAATATTATATAAATCTTCCGAAATACATGCATATGATTAGAAGCAATATTTTAGCAGTGTTCTCAACAGTAGAATAAAATTGAGCTGTGATCTACCTTGTGGATAAAAACTAATACTTTTTGGTGGACTCCCTGTGACTGTGGATTCCCTCCACCCCATCTATTCAAAGAGCTGAATATTTTTCAGTTACTCTGTGTTTGGTAATTATGCTGGCAGTCGGGTTGATGGCCCCAGGTGCCAAGCACATGTGCTTATAGCTATACACTTGGCACCAACAGATAAACCTTCCTCGTTCCACTCTGATGATATTTTGCTTTTCATGTAATATCGGCAGTGGAACCGGGCTCGTACTATTTTAGTCTCTTGCGGACTTTCAACACAATTTAATTTTAACTAGCAACTCTTAATGACACATCGGGGTATGGAGAAATGTGCTGCTGATTTGTGAATGGAACCAAAGTGTAATAGAACATTTTGAGTCTTGCAGGAGGGCATAATATTTGACCAGTGTCGCAAACAAACGAGTCTGGGGGATGAGGCCGGTATGTTTCAGTGGAGAACATCTGGGTTGCAGTTCATGCTCAAAGTCCCAAATTTAGATTCACTTGGAATGTGTTTATCACATGTAATCCAAAATCTTTAAACATTCCCTGAGAAGCATAGTAAAGGCAAAGATTATTCCAGTCCTTACCATGTCAGTCATAGATCTCTTGTTCTCTGTTGCACTCCAGGAACCACCGCATCATTTCTTGTGCCACTGTTGCAACCTGCTTGGGAGGATTATGTAAGCAATATAGTAGTAGTAACAGTAATAGTATTGCTGTGAAGGCAGCTCTGTTGTCCATGGTAATGTAGGTAGCCTCAAAGTAAGTCACAGGAGGTATGGTTCATTGAGCTGAACTTACCAACCCTATTTCGGTGTTACTCTAGACACACAAGAGCTTAAAGTGGAGGTACAACTAAGCTTGATAAGGGTGTAGGAACTCTGCTTCAGACTTTTGCATGTTCAAAGAGTTTCTAAGGTGAACATACTTTGAAAGCTCTTCTTGATTGGGAACCCTGCCTTTTCAGAAATCTTTTTCAGATCTTTACATTGGATGCAGATAGGAACAAGAGATTTCAAAAAATCATCATTATCATCATCAAGGTTTGGGGACAAGAAACTAGGGATAAAAAGAAAATGGCCCACTACAGGCTCACTTGAGGCAATGAATTGGGGAAACATTTTGTAGAATTGGGGGAGGAAGACAAAATTATTTGTCATTGGGGTGGGATTTACTGAATAATGATGCTAGTGAGGTCTGTTGGACTATTGGTTATTACAGTGGTACCTCGAGTTGCATATGCTTCAGGTTATATATGCTTCAGGTTACAGACTCCGCTAACCCAGAAACAGTACCTCAGGTTAAGAACTTTGCTTCAGGATAAGAACAGAAATCGTGCTCCAGCGGTGCAGCAGCAGCAGGAGGCCCCATTAGCTAAAGTGGTGCTTCAGGTTAAGAACAGTTTCAGGTTAAGAATGGACCTCCAGAACGAATTAAGTACTTAACCTGAGGTACTGACTGGTTCAGTAAATTGATTCATAGTAGCAGTGGCCATTTCTTTTTTCTTAAAGCAGGGATGGGGAAACTTGGAGGCTCCAGGCGTTACTGGACTCCAACTTCCATCAGTCCTAGTCAGAATGGCCAATTGTCAGGGATGATGGGAGTTGTAGTCCAGATCCCACATCTGGATGGTCCCAGGTTTTTCATCCCTTTCATAAAGGTGACCCTTTTGGTGGCAACCTTTCAACAGCTATCATTTCCTCATACACACACACTGCCCTCTCAGAATGACAGTGTGCCATTAACATAAGATCATAAGTGCTATGGACATTGTTCCCAGGACATTCAGCCCTTACTGACTCCAAGACGCACTGACTCAGGGGGTGATGATGCTGACAGGCCTCCTTCACAGACCTTTCAGGTGTTTGGGTAGTGAAGAGTAAAGAAGAGTTATGCTACTTATCTGACACTCAAACCTCTGGCAAGCAGCATGAGACAATGGGATGGACCAAAGTCTTCACTCTATGAATGGAAGGAGATTCTGTTCATGGAAAAAGATTATCACTTATAAAAGAACCCTTTCAATAACTGGAAATCTCCTTCAATTCATGGAACAAAAGCTGTCAATGACTCCTAGCAATGATGGCTATCTTCTGCCTCCACAATTGGAGGCAGAAATGCTTCTGAATACCTGATGCTGGAAGCCACAGGAAGGGGAAAGTGCTCTTGTGCTCAAATCCTGCTTTAGGTTTCCCACAGACATCTGGCTGGTCATTGTGAGTGGGACGCTGGACCACTAGATGGACCATTGGCCTGATCCAGTTGGCTCTTTCTATGTTCCTGCACTGAGTTTGGTGTGCTTGGTTTTAGAAAGTGGTGGATCAGACTTGTGTATTAAAGAAGTTGTGGCCCATTTATTGTGTCTCCTGTCTTGATTCTGAGAATCGCAGGGCAAATATTAGAGTTGCAATTGATACTCCTTTTTGTTCCAATACAGCCAATTTGGTATTACAGGTATTTCATTCACTGAGGTAATACTATCTTCCAAAATGTTGGAGAGCGGCTTTCACTGAAAGATGCCCAAGAAGAATGGTACAATTACTGATCCAGAGAGAAATCTAAAATGTACTGCTTTAGAGAATTCCAGAAGATGCCTGAGGTGAAGCAGACTCCCTCCAAATTGGAGGGAAAATGAATCTGTGCCCTACTGAAACTTTGTGAGCAGCCCAGGAACTGAGAGCCAAATGGGGTTGCAGGCAGAGTGTCTGCAGAAACTGCAGCATTTCTTACCATGTTTGCCATATAAGGAAAAGAAGAAAGGGAGAGAGGTGAGGGAGAGTTTTAGGTCTAGTTTTAGTGACTGACAGATTTATCTTCTAATCAGAGGGGAATATTTTTCTTGACTTCTCCAGTCATAGCACTTTGGTGGACAACCTTTGAAACAATATATCAACCATGTTCTTCTCTGTTCTTGTAACTTAATCAGTGTTGGCGGTGGGGAGATAAAACCCACATTTAGCAGTCTTTATATAGTCAGAATAGGCTACTTTGTCCTCAAAGTTGATTCAATTCTGTCAAAAAAATGTTATAGTCATTTGTTGATTCCATCAAGATGGAGAGACAGCAAACTTTGGATTTTACAAACAGATATTCTGATTGGGACTAGATGTCTCCAAAGCAGTCCAAGCTGAATCGGCCCATTATCCAAAGTGCCAAATCAGAGTCCAAACCGAATATTGTGGACAATGCACATTCCTACCAGCTGAACACTTGAACTGATACTTTAGCAACATGCCACATTTGAAAGCCAACCATCCAATGTATTTGTGGAGGGAGGGTGACACTTAGATCAAATATTTAGGATATCAGGAAAACTATCATGAAGTTAGTCAAGTGTCTAATGTCATGAACATCAACTTTTCAGCATCATTTACTCTGTAGCTTCCTTGATGGAGTTTCTGCAGACGATCATGATTTGCTGCTCTGCTGTGATGTTTATGGGCTCAATAAAGAGAAGGTTCTAAAAAGATTATAGGCACTGAAAAAGGAAATACAACCTTTTCCGCCGGAGTATGGAGCAAAACAGACTTAAAACATTTTTGGAATTTCTTGCCTGCCGCAAACACATGATGGTTCCCTATAGACATTCTTATTTCATTTATCCTCTCAACAAAAAAGTCTTTAGGGGTGAAATAAAATTTTCAGATATATTACAAACCATCCGCCTTTCCCCTTTGCTTAAAGTTTGAAATTTCGTGACAATAGGAACTTTGAGGGGGGGAAGAAAGGTCCTGTTCAAAAGTCTTAAAATACACAGAGACATAGTCGGCCTATAACATCTCAGGTTTCACTACAGCTAAAAAGGAACTTCCAGACAAAAAGCTGAGCCCTATTATTCTGTTTCTAAAGAACTGAAAGGGCTGGTGGAAACTTTTGAATACAACTCTGAAAGTCACAGATGTGTCTTAAATTGCAATCAATTTCAATACCCCCCCCCAGTTCACTACTTTTTCAGTTTGTGCCTTCTGGACCTTTACATGAAATGAACTTGGTGGGTTTAAAAAAATAAATATATTACATGGGCCAGCACTGTTGAATCAGTAGATAATAAGAAGATAGAAAATCAGTTGAAGGGTATCCCTTACAAGACTACCCCTGACAGCCCTCCAGACCAATAATCTCCACGCACTGACCCAGAACCATCACACCACAATTATCCACCTCCAAAAGAGATTAACCCACACTGCCTATATCCCTAAGGTGTGCTACAAGCAGAAGTGAAGTAGAAAATAATGGGCATATAGGTTGGATCCATAATTGTTATATTTGAATTGAAGGACTCCTGCTGACAGAAGGGCCTGACTGATATCCAGCAGAGGCAAGACGACGGCCCCACCACCATCTCCTATCAGCTTCCAGAGGGTCTCCCAACCTTCTGGAACATTTTTTGAGGGACACAAGGGGTTGTAGTAGGAAGAGGAACTGACAAAGATAAGATCCTTCCTTCCTTTAGTGGGAGTGTTCTGTGACCAATGAAGACTATCTCATGTGGACCTCATGTATAATTTTTGAGTGGCAATTAAGCCCCCCGCTTCTCATCTTACAGAGATAGCATGGGAGCTGCAGCAGTGCATTTTTAAGTCACTGAATGAATACTCTTAGAACTGGCTTCACCAGCGTGGTGCCCACCAGATATTTTGGACTACAGCTCCCCAATGGCTCCATAATGGGAACTGTAGTCCAAAACATATGGAGGGCACCAGGTTTGTGAAGCCTGTTTTATGCTGTGTATCCCACATTTAAGGAAATGGGAATTGAATTAATTGCAGGGTAATTAATGGTATTTATGCTCCCTACAAACCACATTTCTGAGATGCCAGTTATGAAGAAAGCATCTCAAATCATTTCTAAGTAATCTCGCCAAACGCAACAAGACTATGCCAAATAAATGGCATTTTGGCTTTTTTCCAAAATGTTTTTTAATGTTCCTTTTTATTGCAGCATCATCACTTAGAGCCTGATATTGGATAGTTTAATTTATAAATATATTTCATGTGGATGGGTGCATAATGCACTTTCCTCATGTGTTCATGAGGATATAGGATTATGTACTCAAGGTATTGTTGCTGAAGTCTGCAATACAGATGTAACAAGAGGAAATGGAAAAGTGGAATGGTCCTCAATATACCTTTTTAGCAGAATTAAGAGTCACAAACAAAAAAATTATCAATAGAACTTGAGAATTAGATGATATTGAATAACCAAAGGAGGCCTGAGATTTGATAGTTGCTTGATTTTTTTTCATTAATAATTATAATTGATATAGGAGGAATTCATTTTACAAACTCAAACCTAGCTAAATGGCATCACAGTTACAATTCCTTGCTAAGTTTATACAAACACTTGTAGAAGTTATTTGACTTCCGGTACAGTGGTACCTCAGATTACATACGCTTCAGGTTACATATGCTTCAGGTTACATACGCTTCAGGTTACAGACTCTGCTACCCCAGAAATAGTGCTTCAGGTTAAGAACTTTGCTTCAGGATGAGAACAGAAATCGTGCTCCAGCAGTGCGGCAGCAGCAGGAGGCCCCATTAGCAAAAGTGGTGCTTCAGGTTAAGAACAGTTTCAGGTTAAGTAAGGACCTCCGGAATGAATTAAGTACTTAACCCGAGGTACCACTGTATCTTTATTTAGGGTACCCTTGCAACAGCTGGGTTTCTGCCTGCCTTTAAGCTGTTGAAGTCACAGAGCTTGTATCAGAGAGAGAAAGCAAGTGTTGCATAATTGTATTGAGGATGTATAGCATAGTCATCTATTTACTTTTGATACAATGTGTGTGGCAGGGGTATCCTGCCACAGTTATGTTATTAGAAAAGTTTTCTATTTTAAAAGCTATAGCTATTTTTATCGGGAAACAGATTTAATAAAGGCAAGCAAATACCTGGCACTTGAACATGGTGCTCAAAATGGATTGCTAGGTTACAGCTTGACAGTGATATTCATTAATGACACAGTTCATTCATCCATGTTATCCTAGATTACCAAGCAAACAATTTAAGTGACCATGTGGGATTCATGACCCTGATAAATTTTCATCATTGCATAATTTCCTGACATAATAAGAGACTATAAAGGTGGCAGACCCAATAGAGAGGTCTACTGTACTAGGATACCACATTCTTTGTTATATAAAAATCATGATTAGATTAATTAGAATTACAACCAGAATTTCACCTAAACCAAAATTCAGGGCAAATGTGAGCTTCTTTCCTAGGGTAGAGAAAGCCACAATTTTGGCTAGCAAAAACACCCTCCTTGAAATCATTAATTGGATGAAAAATCTAATGAATGCAAACACAACTGCATACTATTAGTCCCTGCTCAGCAGCATGCAACAAGTTCATGGCAGCAAATCACATGTTCGCTCACCCCCACCAGGGATAGAGTGCAAAGTGGAGAATTTGGGCCACTGGTCAGATGAGTCCATGGCAAATCGACTACTTCTCAAAAGTGCCAAATTAGGACCTGAACTAATTCTTGTGGTTGTTGCAGAACCCTATTTCATAGCGCTTTGGGGCTCTAGTTCTGTATACAACACTTGCATGAGAGAAAGTCTAATGAAAGATAGATGTGAAATGATAATAATGTTGATCAATACAACTGCAAAGTTGAAGAGTAAACACCTACTCAGTACGAAATATTAGTGTGCAGCCAATTCTGGTATTTGAGATATGATCTAGTCCTTTACTAGATTAGGATTACTATTTGACTTGTTGTTGTTGTTGTTGTTTAGTCGTTTAGTCGTGTCCGACTCTTCGTGACCCCATGGACCAGAGAACGCCAGGCACCTCTGTCCTCCACTGCCTACTATTTGACTATTTAGGTATAAATTACTGTTTCAAACATTATATTCCTATGTTAATAAAGTCACAAATGGTGTATTGATGCTTCTCTAGCAGGTATATGTTATATGATCCTGGTATGGTAATTCTGGGGGATGTAGCCAAATACCTGTAGCAACTAAATTGTTCCTTTATTGGCATGCCTCATTCTATATTAAGCTGAAATAATTAATGTTCCTTGTACCCTTTCAAAGCAGATTGAAGCAGATATCCTACACACAGTTCATAATCTCTATATTTTTTACTGTTTTTCAAAGACACGCTCCAATATTTAACCACTGAAGATTTGAACTAGAAGGATGTGCGTATAAAGGAGCCTTTGTCATTGGTTAGAAAGTTCTCGTTTTTTTCACTCAGGCACTTCCCTCCTCACTGCTATAAAACATTTTTATGGATCCAAGAGGACAATCAAGTGCACTAAACTCATCTACCAGCAAACACAGAGAAGGAAGGGGGGCATTCAGTTTGGAGCAGAGCATTAACATAGCCATACAGTTAGAAAAATGAGAAAGCATTTCTCTCCCCCAGCCCCCACCCCACAAGCTCATTTCATTTTTATGCCTCTTGAGCTAAATCATATAAATGGTTCATCAAATGGAACTTCCCCAAATGCCAACAAAGGCTGTCCTTTCACTGCAAACATTCTTCCTCATTCCCATTCCATGCCCTGGTAAAACCAGCTACAAACATCTGTAAAAATGATAGTAGTAGTTTCATCTCCTTTAGTGTTTACACAGGCGAGAAAGATTTTTCCATACTTGTGTGTATCCATGATTTAACTACAAATGACATTGTACCTTGCTACCATTAACCCTTTAATCTAGTATGTTTCTGCAAATAACCACCTGTAGTCAATTCTTTATTCATAAGCCTTATCTGTTGTTACAGTATATAATCTATGAGAATGTCCTAATTTTTATCATTCTCTAAGCCTGTCATCATGGCCGAGACAAGGCTTATCCCTCTGAGCAGATGAGATTAGTCGATCATGTTGAAATCAGAAGAGGGATTATAATGCTTGTAATACACTGAGTCAAATTAAATGCATTTTGTTTGCACATCACAAGATCTTGTTGCTAAGGCTTTGGTGTCTTCCACTGACTGTAATAAATTGCCAATAAAATGTAGAAGGGTTGTTGGGGGGGGAACCCTCAAGTGAAAGGCAAGAGCAAATTATAAAGATGTTTGATTTGTTTATTCAGTCTGCTAAATAAAGGTTTTAGTGGTTCTCATATCACCAGAGTTTTCTAAACAATGGGCTATGCATCAGAGTGAAGCTCTGATCCACATTGTATGTTCATTTTAATTAAATTTCGTCCAGTTCTTTCTTTGTTCAGTTCTGTCTATGTTCAGCATAATCCTAACCAAGTTTACATGGAAGAAAGTCCTTCTGATTTCTTTACCTTTGCTTTGCTGGTCAGCTCTGATGACAACAGAGATATTTTTTTCAGAAGATATTAATTTTGTGTAGTCATTCCACTCTGGGCATCTCCTAGCAAAATATTAAAAACATGATAAAAAATCAACCATTAAAAACTGCCTTCAGATGCCTTCAAAAAGTCATATAGTTCTTTATCTCCTTGACATCTGCTGGTAGGGCATTCCACAGGACAGGTGCCACTACCAAGAAGGCCCTCTGCCTGGTTCCGTGTAACTTCACTTCGCACAGTGGGGGAAGCACCAGAAGACCCTCAGAGCTGGACCTCAGTGTCCAGCCTGGATGATGTTGGTTGAGATGATCCTTAGGTATAACAGGACCAAGGCTGTTTTCATTAAGCAGCGGTTCTCAACCTGTGACCCCACATGTTTTTGGACTACAACTCCCACCATCCCTGAGCTCTGGCCTTGCTAGCTAGGGGTGATGGGAGTTGTAGTTCAACAACATCTGGGGCCCCACAGGTTGAGAAAGGCTGATTTAGACCTTTAAAGGTCAGCACCAACACTTTGAATTGTGCTCAGAAATGTACTGAGAGCCAATGTAGATCCTTTAAGACCAATGTTATATGGTCCTGGCAGCCTCTCCCAGACACCTGTGTAGCTGCTGCATTCTGGATTAGTTGTAGTTTCTGAGTCACCTTCAAATGTATCCCCATGTAGAGTACATTGCAGTAGTCCAGGCAGGAGATAGCTATCTATATAGGTATAGATGTAGATATATATATCCTGACCAAAATGTTTTAGTATCAGAAGCTTGATCTGTAACATGCTTTCTGCTGTGGCTATTTAATTCATTTTTATTTTGGTACCTATGATCACCAGGGGTCTGCACTCCATGCATGAACACATATTTTATAGAATAAAGATACAATGCACACACAGTAATTAGAACAAAACTGCAGATCTCAAAGGAGACAGAATCTTACATTTTAGAAACACACCCAGGAAAACATTTCCCCAAATCACAAGAGCCATTACCTACATCTGGAAACAAGCGCAGCTTGGACTCTCATTTGAAATAAAATATAAGTGAACAAGAAGCAGAAATGTGTAAATAAAAGGACCTCTAGCCCTTTCAGTTATTTAGAACTATCAATATAATTTCCGGTGGAATATGATCTTCTGCACCATTGTAAAAATAAAGGCTCTCAGATCTCCGCGTTTCTGGAAGCCTATAATGCAGCCTTTGTGGGGCTGTAGTCAATATGTCAAGAGCTATGAGGTTTCTACATAAAGTAGCGTATAGTCAGCTTGGACCACACAGGTTTGCTTTTATTTGCAAGCTATTTTCCATATGTGGATAAGCAACACAGAGATTCTTATTTCAGGTTGGTACTTGTCGCCACCTATCAGGATTAGCCATAGTAGTAATTCTAAAGAATATAGAGTTTAAATATAAAATTGTGCCTTCGTTTTGATTACCTGCTGCTTATTATTTATATGGGGCTTTTAATTTGCAAAGTGCTTTAGAAAGTTAGGCAGGCCAAAAATCCCACTGAAGTTTATGAGCAGGTCACTTCCCCCTTTGTTGACACACCGTTTAGTGCAGTCTGCCTAATCTTAGCACTGCTGATCAAGGGAGCCATCTTGAGAATTTTGAAATAGTCTTGCAGATACACACTGGAAGACGGGATGAACAAACTATTTCAAGTGCAATTCAGAACATATCTACTCAGAAGTAAGTCCCAATGAATTCAAAAAGATGGTATGGGATTTAGGGATGGAGGATCACAGGGAGGTTTACAATATAAAAAAGACAAAAATACAAAACATTGTAACAAATGAAAATGATACCCTCTCACTCCTCAACCCAAAAGGCCATGGATTGTTTAATTAGCCAAAGGCCTGGGAGAAGAGGGAAGTTTTTTCCTGGTGCCTAAAGATTTGCTCAGACCCAGAAACCTCTCCCTAAATAAATTCACACTTGACTCAAATTTTGGTTTGGTTTTTGGCAGAATTTAGGCCACAACTTTATTGATTACAGAAAGTGAATTGTTGCATAGGCTCTGGTTCAACTAGCTCCCTGCCATGCAGGTAGCACTGACCCAGGGCACCAGCATAGGTCAGCCTAGGGTGAAAACCTGAATAAGCAGAAAGCCGGGAATGGGATAACTCTGCCACCCAAATGTTCCCCTGGACTCAGGCACAGGTACAACCCCCTTACAGGGTTGATCAAACTATCGAGTTCCTGGATTCCTTTAATGGAATACCATTCACATAAGGATGGCGACAGCATTCTCCCATCCCCATGCCCAGCACCTGAACCAGATCCTATCTGCAACCTTACAAGTTGTGATGATTTGCTACGCGGCAGGCGAAACCCAAATGGCACCAGCCAATCAGTCAAGTGGGAAAAATTCCTGCCGTGACCCTGTCCCAACGACTGATGACACACGACAGCATAGCAAGGTCAAGCACAAAGCCCTAAAAGTAGGGAGAGGTGGGCGGGTGTTCCGAATGCATGCACCAAAAGAGGAAGCTCTGGGTTATGTGCATGGGCATAAATAGGTCCCTCGAACCGTTAGGACTGCGTCCCATTGGCTAGATTGCACCCAGCTACGAGGGACCTACCAATCGGGTGTTGTGGCTGACTAATCGTACCCACCCACAACACAGGGTGTCAGTTTTCCAGGTCTCACAGCAATACGTGCCCTCTTTAAGGGGGGACCCAATATGTAACAAAGGTGCCAAGTGAGCCTCCCTGGGGACAGTATTCCACAAGTAGGGAGCCACCACAGAAAAAGGCCGTTCTCAGTCTCCAGACATCTCATGGAGGAGGCACACAAGAAAGGGTCTCAGATAATGATTGCAGGGTCTGGGTCAGTTCATATGGAGAGAGGCGGTCCTGAGATATTGTGTTCCTGAGCCAAATTGTGGCTACCTTACCACGCACACATATCTGAAATCCTATCCTGCCACTATTGGGAATTCACCCATCTGCCTGTCTCTCTCTTTCACACACACACAATTTCATGAAAAAGATTCTGCTCATATTTTTCACTATGGGTCTATATCATACTTAAAGCTATCTGGCTAATAATTGCCTCCACCTTCATTATTTAGTCAAGGGCCTCTTGAATGTTTAGAGTGGCATAATATTGCTCTATGAGACATCATTTACAGTGTTTGACTGATGTTATTTCTTTTCTGCAAGTCACAGTAGGTTTTAAAGGAGTGTTCATTATAGTTATCAAGGGAGAACTGAGCTGGGCCTTACTTTCAAGGATAGCTACTTGAGGAAAGATTACAAAGTGTTTGTGCAGCTCTGAGGAGTAACAATTTCTTCATTCCTCTTTTTTTTTTTTTTTTGCTAAGCAGCCATTGGTTTTTATATATAACCTTTAAACATTTTTGTATGGGGAACAGAGGATATTTAAAGCCTAAAATACGTTGTTAGGGTGGTTGTTGTTTTTAAGTGACTTTTGGAGAAAGATAGCAGAAACAAAGGTAAATCAGTTTGCCAATTGTTCTTGTTCCGCCATCACTCACATCAACAAGCACAGCAATGTCGAGGTATCCATCACTGTCATGTCTTCTTGCATGTGTCCCTTCCACGCTCTGCTGTCAAGCCTTGCGTCTGCCAATGCCATTTCCTCTTTGTGAAGATGAGCAATTTTGAGTATGCACAAACCGACATGGTGAAGCATAGTGTGGATTTTGAGAGGATTAGTCAAAGGCAACCATCAATTTCTCATCTGCTGAGAGGAGGTGATTGAGGTAAAGTAGCTGAAATGCTTCAAGGGTTTTTAGCTTGGTTAAAATTACCCTAATAGTTTCTTAATGGTGTTATTATTTGGACAGATTAGGCGAGGGTCTTCCCATCCTATGTTTGAAGTACTGCCATTTTTAATATGCTTAGCCCCACCTCCCTTCACAAAGCATTTAGCAGCTCTGACTGTTTTCAAGCTGTGTGTGGTATTCTCCGACTGCAGCTGCAGCCTCCCAACAAATCATTTTGAAAACTCAAAGAGCAAAACATCAATCTCCTTTCATTTGCAAAATTGAGAACAAAATCTGGGGTAGAAAACATGTAATATAAAGTTTGAATAGCATCCTTCCTTTTAAGGAAGACTTCATTTAATGTTGCGCACGTCAAGTCAATTTTGTTGTTTACAACGGTAGGTCATCATGACATAAAAAATAGATGAGAATTGAAGCGCTATTGTTGCAAAGATCAAATAAAATACGCAAATATGTCCTTTGGACATAAATTGGGGAAAGCAAGAAGTATTTCTCAGTAAGTTTAATGTAATAGAGTGATATCAAATGATCACTAGAACAGGCAAGGGCAATTGTCTATATACAAATGTAATCAACTTTGCTTCCTGGTATTTCTAAACCCTGACAGTAATAGGTCATTCTTCCTGTTCTCAGTGAATCGTACCAATTCTAGTATTCAAAAGTTGAGTTTAGTCTACACACACACAGGAAATTTGGGAGTGGGAAGCAGGAATAGCACCACTTCACCATCACCTGAAATTGCTGAAATACATCTTTCAATGCTTCTCTATGTAAAAAGAAAAAATATTTACCCTTACAAAACAAGCACAGAAGCAGAAAGGGTCAGTTTACCACTCTTCTTTAAGGGTGCAGATACGAGCTGCAGAATGTGAAGGACATTCAAATATCCAATCTCCAATATAAAATTTCTGAAGCTGCCACCTCGCTGAAGCAGCCCTGGTCAGCACCTGAATGGGTGGCTGCCAGGCAGCCACATGCATGACACTTTGAGATCCTTGCCAGAAGAAAGGCAGGATAAAAATGGAAGACTATTGGTCCATCTAGCTCAGTATTGGCTCTCCAGGGTTTCAGGCAATAGATGCCAAAGATTGAACTTGGGACCTTTCGCATGCAAGGCAGTGAGCTATATGACCCATTCTTCCCTCAGCATTTTGTAATGGGTTATCAAGAACCAAGGCTTTCCTATTCTAAGCACTATTCAAAAGGAAAAAAAGATGCATGTCCCCAAATGACAACAGTTGTTAGGTAAGGGTGCTTGAGCATCCAGCTGCTAACTGCTAGATGACTCTCCTCTTTGTGAACCTTCCAATCAGCCAGCCTCAAAGGCCAAAATTAGTTGGCTCTGTCATTGGCTCCTGGCCTCCATGCTTCCTGTCCCACCAGTCCCAATGTCCACCAACTACCATTGCTTACAATGTGCAAGAACACTGTGCTGTCATGTAGCCGGAGTTGACTATGTGATCACTGAGAACAAAGTTACTGAGCTTTGTTGACCTTTGATGATATCAAAGGGAGCAATAAAGAGTCACACAACTGCAAGGTGACATTTTGAAGGCAAGGGTGGTATGTGGCCATGGTGCAGTCATTTTCACTCCCTTTCTTCTGTACCCTATCTTCTCCCTCAGTCAGCATAACCAGGGAGAGAAAATGTTTGCAAAGGACATTAAGGCACAAATTTAAACCAAGTCTCTCTTTGTGAGTTTCACCAACATATCGCTTGTATCATATTCCATCAGATGAGGGTATCTTATCAGTACTTAACACCAATAATTCCAAAACTGTTTCATTTATTACAATAGAAAACCAAGTGCCAAACTCTCTCTCTCTCTCTCTCTCTCTCTCTCTCTCTCTCCCTCTCTCTCTGTGTGTGTGTGTGTGTTTGTGTAAAGTCCTTATAAGTTCAATGGTTCAGTGTGTCCTTTGCAAAATATAACTGGCCCTTTTGTAGTTGTTTATTTTTAAAAATGGGAAGAAATGAGACTCACATTAATCTTCCAACCTTTAGTTACTGTGGCTTTAAATTTAAACTCCATACTGTATGTAAAGTGAGGTGAGCGTTTTTTACTGCTTGTCAAAACAATCCTGAAATCCCATTTTCCTTTAATAAAGTATAGTTTTGTCCTCTAGATGTATGCTTGAATAAGATGTCATACTCTGTTTTTGTTCAGGATTGCACCCCGCTGATCTTCCTAGGCAGCAAGAAAATTACCTTATTGAAACATATTGCTGGTAGTGACTATGGTGCCAAATTTTGCATTGGTATTACACACATGACATATTCAGAGACCTTTGAATAAGACCATGAATATCAAGTGATTGAAAAGATTATACAGGCTTTCTTTATTTCATAGGGTATAATAGGTTGTGGTTCTGGATGAATGTCTTTCAGATCAATATAATTATGTCATAAAAAACATGTAACAAAATAGTTACTTTGCAGCTTTTCACACTTGCCTGATTTCATACTGATTTCATTCAGAGCAGAATTGTTTCTTTTTAAACTAATAGCTGGTTCAACATTTGTAGATCAGTGCAAAGAACCTATATGAAAAGCAAGGTAGGCAGCATCTAGTAATCTTACTTGTTTGGTAACATACACATTTTATGACAGAATAATGCATAAATTAATTTGTTTGTGTTTTATAATGCTAGTAATCTTGCTTTTATATTTCAAACACTACTTTCAAATTATTCATGATTTTTGTGGGGAAATTACTAGGGAGCATTTGCTCCCCACAAAATTAGAAATTCTGCTGTTTGGATTCTCTCCCTCCCCTCCCCCATTATTATGTCTAACTTTCAAAATGCCAAAATGTCTTTCCACCCCCCTAGCTTGTTCAGCATGTACTTGGCCTGTCTCAAAGGATTTTAATGCCTTTCAAATACAAGATTACTTTAGGGTGTTGTATAAATTACAGATAAAATGTATGTGAAACATTTTGAGCATACTATACTGATAAAATGCTAGGGGGAAAAAACCTATACAAATACCAGCTATTCACAGATGAAACCCTTTTAAATTAGTAGACTTAACATGCCCACCTACATAGGATTGGTCTGTGTCAGTTTTAGAAAGTGGGTTTCAATTAGAATTGCACAGCTTCAAGTTTGTTGTACTGGAACAAGACCCCCATAGGAGAATTCCTTGAGCCTGGCAGAAAGTCTTTGGATTTTTATTTTTATTTTAGCATAAATGGTGTTACCAAGCTGAAATGCAAGGGGTCAATATAATAATTGATAACAGCTGGGCTAAATGTGCTCTCTCGATTCTCTGTTTTCGCTTCAACAAAAATAGTTGTGCTTGCACCGGTTTTGTGACCATTCAGCATGGTAGCTCCCTGCCAGATATCATCAGAGGCAACAATTTGGCTGCCCCAGTTGGCATAACATTGCCTGTTTAGAATGCAAAGTTATGACTGTAACCCCTGCTGGCCACTGGAGTGGCATCAGAGAGAGCTGTAATTATGGAAAGGGGAATTAGGAGGAAAATAGATTGGGGGAAGGGAGACCATAGCTCTTTGCAAGTACAGGCGAAAATACAACTCACATCAGTGCTTTAATTGCCTTGTGTGACTGAAACTGGTCAAGCAACTCTATTTTCTTCCGTGCACGGAAACAGACAATATAATTATTCCCTGATCCAAGTCATATCAAATGCAAACACAAGGTTGGCATCGTGAGCCCAAGGTAATCCTGAGCAGGGAACGTGGAAAGGTAGATCTAGCTTCCAGCTGCTTGACTCCCCATACAGAAACACCACTAGCTGAAAGGTGGCAGTCAGGCATGGCAGCAAAAAGATGGAATGCTGAACAATTGATACGTTATCAGCTAGGTGGGGGATGTACTGTAAGGCAACGTCATGTTGCAAATTCCGCTCCATGTGACAAATAAGGTGCAAGGAAGAATCACCTGAGAATCTTGAGACTCCCCCCTCAAAAAGCTCTTTTGTGTCACTATGTGTCACTCTGATTTTCAGCAGTGCAGATTTTTCAATGATGAAGTTTTAGACATATCACTTTGAAAAATACTGCATCATATTTCATTATCCCCTCAGTATTTGGGTAACAGCCTTTGCTTTTGATACAGAGTGTTTGCAACCCACAAAAATTAGTTGTAAAGTCAGATTTCATTGTGGTTGTACTTTCATTTCTTTTTTAAAAAAAACAAACAAACCCAGAACGTACTAGACTCTCTGCTCCTATTAAATGTGAATATCACTTCTCTAAATGTCCTTCCCTTATAAAAGTGGATCACTCCATTTCATTTATTTGCCTTGTAAATGTGTACATCACTTTGTAATATCTACTCCCTCCGTGTTTATTATTCCATTATATTCATTTTATATAAATGTAAGTTCCTCCTCACTTCCTCTGTAGCAAGGAGATCAATGTGGTACATGACAATTTTATTACATCAGAGTATTCATTTCCTTTACAAAAGTAAATCACTCTAGTAGATTCACTCCCCTGTGAGGAGAACATACCCATAGATCATTGCATTACACTAACTCTCTGCATAAATACAGCTTGTATCATGTTACTCCTTCTGTAGGTACACGATGACATATCTTTGTTGGCTCTATATAAATGTTCTCTCAGGCCTTTGCATATGCATTCTAGACAGCAATAGACAACAGCAGTGTCTCCATTTTTGTATGCTCATTCTCCAGAGAGCTGCTGTCGTGTGCTTTTCTGGTTCCTCCTCTCCTTCTCCAGGAACCTATATTTCCTTCCCTTGGCCAAGAACCCTCATTTCAAATGTCCCAGTAAGACCCTGAAGGCAAGATAATTCTTCCCTTGAGCTTTCTGGCTTTTACATTCTACATTTCTACATTCCAGCCTTGTTGAGTGTCACTGCTGTTTGGTTAAACTCACCACTTAGTTTCACCTAAAGCAAAAGCTGAGGCAAATTTTTAGGGCCTTTCGGATACAAAATCATGAGCAGCTGGCACAGTGGAGCCAAGGCACACCGTTTCCAACCTTTTGCCATCTGCCATTGCAGGAACAGGCCAAGAGGCAGCAACATCAGGGCTCAACTGAGGTTTCAGACTGGCTCTGCCAGTGTGCCCACATTGCTGCCTTCACATATCTGCACTATCCCATATGTGGCCATGATCACGCTATCTTATATAATAATTTTTATTGGTTTTTTACACATATTTTCCAGCATATCATTGCGTGGACAGGCGGAGTCCCCAGGTCCCGAGCAGCCCCCCCCCCCCAGTCATGTGGTATAACGACTCAAGACAACGTGCTATGGGATTAAATTGGCCACAACTTTATTAAATTTCAAATGTGGGTAGACCTTGGCTCAGGCATTGGGCGTTCTCCCTCCCCAGTCCTCAGCTGGGGACCTAGGGAACATCAGGGTTATCCAGTGTTTGTGTGGGGGATGGGCCGGCTCTGGAGAACATATGTTCAAGCAGAGATAGCCGCCCCCGTTACGCCACCACTGCAGGGGACAGCAATAACGACCTTTCGGCGTACGGTCAAAGCCTCCCTTCAGAAACCCCTTTAATGGGGAACCCTGGTATCGCCTCTGCAAAGAGGAAGATGGACAAAAGGATTCCGCCCAAGGCCTGATACCGCCAAAGTTGTGACGTTTTGCTATGGGAAAGGCAAAACCTGCCAATGCAGGGAAATTCCTTTCCGGCCCTTTGACAGCAACCTTAACGTAGCAGCACCCACATACCTGTAAGAAAAGTTAACCTGCAAAACCTGTGAAGAAAAGTTAACCTGCAAAATAAGGCATTAACTGAGGGTGGGTAGGGTGGGAGAAGCTCTGGAGCCAAGTGATCCTCCCTCTATTGTGTAAGATCCTCCCTCTATTGTGTGGGCAGGTAATCCCTCCCCCACCTGGCCTGATCTCCTTGGCAACGTTTCCCCCAGGTGGGATTGGACAATTGACTGGGGTAGGCGGAGACCTCCAGGTATCCCACCTGAGGGAAGGCAAAGTCAAGCATATGCTGATGGAGCCACTCCAGATCCAGGGGATGCGCGTGTCCACGCAAAGGTCGCCCCCCCCCCCCCGTTTTATGCGGGGAGCGGTCATTCTTTTAAACATCATTTCAAAATCTTTGGCTATCACAGCCTAAGACTTCCTTCAACATCAACTGATGGTTTTCTAAAATCTTTTCTAATTATGCATTTTGTTACTATAGTTATTGCTACAAATTAAAATCTTAATACCTATTCTTAATTCTTTTCACAAAGATCTATATATTACTCCTTACAAAACTCCTTTTAACCCTACAAGCGATGTCAATTGGTTACAGTTGCTTTCCAAATATATCGAAAACTTCTTCCATTCCTTTAGGAAAGTCTGGTCCTGCTGGTACCGAATTTTCCCGGTTAATCTCGCCATCTCAGCATAGTTCATCAATTTCTCTTGCCACTCTTCTCATGATACACTATCAAGAGGACAGCACTGCCTCACTGCACCAGCTATTCCTGGATAAAATATCTAGAATTATCCGGGAAGCAGCTGTAAGAATTTCAGCACGATTCACAACATTTCAGAAGAGGGGTTTGCACATTCGGCAGCATTGTTCAGGCACTACTCAATGGCAAAAGTAAACAGGTGGGGGAGAGCAGGAATAAGCACACTAACTTTGTTTCCCCTTCCACCATCTTGGGTATCTTCCAACTTGTGGTAGACAGCAGGCTTAACTGGGGAGCTCTTTGTGTTCATACAGACTCCTGCATGTTTTAGAAAGCCTTTTATGCAGAGTTCTCACATACACAAGGAGCCCTCCTGCTTCACAGACTCACCTACCACAAGCTAGAAAGCAGTGAAATAATGATAGATGGGGCAGATCTAGCATGCTCAGTACTTCTCCCAGCAATTTGTTTGACAATTGCAGTTTAGTAACTGGTGAAGAGGATTTCAAGGTGACTTTTCTGAGACTCTGCATGTGTGCTATCTGCACAGATTTTAAGGTAAGTAAAAACAATATTGGTAAAACTAGGTTTCTCTAGGTAGTTTCTTGTGAGTCTAATGCTTCTGATTGGTTCCTTTTCAGTTACATCATATATGATGTCAGCAGCGGAGGGGCAGTTGGGCATGGCTTGGGGAAGATGGCTTGTCCAAATTAGGAGGACCCCTGCCAAGCCTAATTCGACCCACAGGGCAGAGGTTTCCCACTGCTGTTCTACACTAAGGCTCTTAGTTGATTAATCTACCAAATAATTTGATTACAACACAATTCCAAGCATTTTTACAAGGAAGCAAGTCCTGTAGAACTCAGTGAGGTGTATTTCAAGTAAGTTTGGGCTCGGCCTATAAAATATGCATCATTAATTTATTTAGATAGACATTACGTGCTTACATTTATTCTACATCTTTGCATTTAATTCTAATTTTGGAACAGCAGACAATTCCCTTCTATATCTTTAAGCATGGTTAGTTAGTAGGCCACTATAGCTCTCAACACTTGACCTTTTTGGTCTTGCATGCTTCCAAACTGAATCAAGCTCAGAAGAAAACAATTTGTATTATTTCCAAAAGGCTCCAGTTGTGTAGAGTACTGATTGGCTGGCTCTTGTAGCAACCACAAAGCCACCTCCTTCCTACTTTTCATCTCTCTGTCCAGGGCTGAGCAGCACTGGCACTGAATGAGCATTAAATGGATAAAGGTGTTGAGTGCCTGAAAAAAGGAGTGGTTTTTAAAAGGAAGAATCCCATCTGCACACCACCAGCCACATCAGGATTTGAAAGACTGATTAGACCTGAGATCTAATCCAACCTCTCACCCTCTTTGACAGCTTCTGCTCTCTCTGTGTGACCTCACTCTAGGCAGGGTGACCTGAATCCACACTGGGCAATTTCAGCCCAATTCATGATCCAGTATTTGTTCAAAGCTTGCACAAAGTCCTAATTTATGGTTTTCAGTCTTCCTCTTTAAGACACATTTCCATATTTGTTTGTACTGTTTTGGGGGGACAGGAGGCGGGCAGGTGTGGAGGACTCCCTGGTCCTGAATGTGGTAACTCTGCCCCTGAAGGACCAGGTGCACAGCCTGGGAGTAATTCTGGACTCACAGCTGTCCATGGGGTCACAGGTCAGTTCTGTGTCCAGGGCAGCTGTTTATCAGCTCCATCTGGTACGCAGGCTGAGACCCTACCTGCCCGCAGACTGTCTCGCCAGAGTGGTGCATGCTCTAGTTATCTCTCACTTGGACTACTGCAATGCGCTCTATGTGGGGCTATCTTTGAAGGTGACCCGGAAACTACAACTAATCCAGAATGCGGTAGCTAGACTGGTGACTGGGAGCGGCCGCCGAGACCACATAACACCAGTTTTGAAAGACCTACACTGGCTCCCAGTACGTTTCCGAGCACAATACAAAGTGTTGGTGCTGACCTTTAAAGCCCTAAATGGCCTCGGTCCAGTATACCTGAAGGAGCGTCTCTACCCCCATCATTCTGCCTGGACACTGAGGTCCAGTGCCGAGGGCCTTCTGGCAGTTCCCTCACTGCGAGAAGCCAAGTTACAAGGAACCAAGCAGAGGGCCTTGTCGGTAGTGGCACGCGCCCTGTGGCATGCCCTCCCACCAGATGTCAAAGAGAAAAACAACTACCAGACTTTTAGAAGACATCTGAAGGCAGCCCTGTTTAGGGAAGCTTTTAATGTTTAATAGACCATTGTATTTTAATATTCTGTTGGAAGCCACCCAGAGTGGCTGGGGAAACCCAGCCAGATGGGAGGGGTATAAATAATAATAAATTGTTGTTGTTGTTGTTATTGCTGCTGCTGCTGCTGCTGTTATTTACTTTGCATGCCACCTTTCATCCATAGATCTCAGGGCAGATAAAATACATAATAAAAACAAGAATAGAACAAAACCCTCTCCCCTCCAATTTCATTCTGACTCCAGCTCTCACAATAATATCTTTACAGTTTTCATCATTGGAAGACATTTTCACCCAGTTGGCACCCAGGCCAGGGGTGGCTAAACTATGGCCCTCTAGATGTTATTGGATTCCTGTTCCCATTGCCCCTGGCCATTCACCATATTGCTTGAGGCTGATGGGTGTTGGTCCAAAGCATTTGGAGGACCACAGGTTAGCCATCCCTTCTCTAGGTAAAAGCAGCATGTGCTTTCAGCTGACTTCAGATAATATCACTGACTTCATCTTATCGTGTATGCAGTTCATTCGTGTGCTATGCAGGCTCAGCTCTACCACCACCCCTCAGACAGGGAGTAATTTAGTGACTTTGGGTTAGACCACTGGTGGAGCATCTGTGGCCCTCTAGATAATGTTGGATGATGACTTGCATTCACCCCAGATGGCATAGACAGGGGTCAGGGATGGTGGGAGCTGCGGCCCAATAACATTGTGAGGGTCACAGTTTCTGCATTCCTGAGATAAGTACTACCGATCAGCCTAACCTACCTCACAGAGTTGGGAAGATAATAGAGTGTAGCTATAACAGTTGTCCAGAGTGCCTGGGTAGGGTATTATTATTATTATTATTATTATTATTATTATTATTATTAACAGTGTAAACTGCCCTTTGCTCCTTGGAAGATGGTTGGGATGAAGCTGGAGAAATACATAAAAAATATACTTTCATGACATGTGGTACATGTGGTACAAAATGTAAAACCAGCAGATTATCCCTTACATCATTCACAGATGCTGCCCATTCATTTGAGATAAGTCTTCATACTGTGTTTGGGGGGTGGTTGCAGTGGAAAGCAGGCACAATGCACTAGTGCTTGCATGCGAATTTCTCATAACTTCCAGTAACCCCAGATAGATGTAAATATTCTGTCTCCGCATATTTCTTAAGTTTGCATCTGCTGGTAGATTCTAATTTCCACAAAATTGGCTGAAGAATAACTTTTATTGAGCCAATTATAAAGTAGTCATACAAGCTTCCAGTTACAGGCAACAGAAATGTGCACACCCACTTCAGTTTGGGGTGCTCAATCATGTAGAAAACTTATGTGTGAGTTGTTTCTCCTTTCATATGTCCAAACATCACATGCAGAAGTTGGGAGTGTTTGTGGCAAGGCCCAGGCCCTGCTCTATGTCATTGCTGTTCACATGCATGCATGCCTGGATGGATGAAATATCCAATAGAGGAGACCCACGGAGGAAGTTATATTATTTGTGCATGTGTATATTTACATCCCAATGCATATTGAGATTATGTTTATGCAATTGTATTGATGCCAACAATTGCAGACCCTCCAAATATCCCTATTTTCCAGGGACAGTCCCAGATTTACAGAAGCCGTGCTGGTTTTTATTTGATCCCGGAATGTCCCACTTTTCCTTAGAACGACCCTATTTTCAGTGAAGAAATTTTGTGTCAGGAACTGGGCAGAGGAGGAATGGTGAAGACCGCCTCCCCAGCTTGACCCTTCCAGAGAAGAAGACAGTTCAGAATTACAACAGGGGTTTGAGGGAGATCACAGCTCAGAGGAAGATGAGGGGAAATAATGGGAGAGGAAGAGGAGAAGAAGAAGCACAAGGGGGGCAACAGCTGACAGACACAGTGTCTTTAGAAAGCATTCCAGACCCCCCCTCTCTTGCAGGACCTGGCAAGCATTAAACGTAGGAGAGCAAAGAGCTCAAAGGCAGAGGGCACTTTTCAGTACCCATAGGGATGACACATGAGGAAGTGGGAGAGACAGAGGGGGTGGAGACTCACTTAGGATAGCACCATTATTCCAAGAAGCTGCATTCCCAAGCCTCCCTCTGTGAATAAAAAGCAAATGGTAAGGACCTTTACTTGTCTTGTCCGTTCCTGGCAACCTGCCATGGGGGTTGGTTCCTTTGCCTCCTGGCATGTTGGAGGGTATAGTAGGATGTCCCGATTTTCATTGGAGAAATGTTGGAGGGTCTGGAGTTATCTGACCGCCCACCCCACCCCACCTATATCTAGGTCTGGCTTAAATCTGGCCTATATCCAGAAAATAAAATATTTGCAGTTGCATTCCCCCCCCCCTTAATTTAGTGACTTTGGGTTTTCTCTGGGCAGCTGGAAAGGCCTTTACATCCACGGCCATATTTTGATCTATTAATGACGTCACTAAGCTGGGGAACCTGTGCCTTGATTCATCCCAGGAGGATTCTGGTATATTTTCAAGTGCAGGACCTTGCTATGACATCCACATCCCCAAAGAAAGTCTATAGGTGTATATATATATATATATATATATATATATATATATATATATATATGCAGGTTTTGGTGTCCTCGGGTGTCTTCCCGTGTTTTGTGTAATGTAACTGCTGCTCTTTGGGATATATATATATATATATATATATATATATATATATATATATATCCCAAAGAGCAGCAGTTACATTACACAAAACACAAATTATTGCGATCAGCTGACCGTCATAGAACAGTAAGCTGGCACAGGATGGTGCAGTGGTTGGATTTGGGCTGGGGAGACGTGAGCAGGCCCAGACGGGGGGGGGGGCCATATGGGCCATTTGGCCCGGGCCTCCGATTCCAAAGGGGGCCTCAGTCAGCATATTCACTATTGTATATCTATATTTTCCATTTTGTCTTTATATGCAGATACGATTCAAGCCTTGAAATAAAATTATTTTTCAGCATAACTTTGGTGAAAATTATTTATATACTTATTTATAAGACTTCAGTTATTCCCAGGGTAAAAAGGGGGGCACATTATCTACCTGGCCTGGGCCTCTGCCTGGCTCTGCGAGGCCCTGGACTTGGGTTCATATACCTGATAAAGGAGGTTCACTGAGTGCCCTTGGGCCAATTACTGCCTGAGCCAAGCTTGCCCACCTAATGGAGTTAATGCGCCGGTTGCTGGGCACAGGGAGCAGAGCTCTGCTTCTCAGTGATACTGCTCTACGATGCCGCTTACTGGACTGATACAGATAGCGAGCATGAGCTCACATGACTAACTGCGTCCCTATTCAACTAATTCCCTTCACATTGAAAGCTTGGTGTCAAGTAGACGGGTTCTAGCATAGCATTCATCCCAAGAGGGTAGCCATCTATATGGAAGGAAGCTTTCTTGTGGGAGGAAGGAACTCTCAGTTCTTTGAGCCCCACCTGCAGTTTGAAATGGCTGTACAGTCACAAATGTACCACCTCAGTGAGAAGTGAGCCTCTGCCGGTTGCTTCCCCATTCGCTAGCTTCATATCTGGCAACATAACACCAATAGCTCCCTGAAATGAAAGGAACAACGGACTATTCCAATATAACTAATGATTTAATTCTCATTACATAGAAAATTAAATATTATATCTGCACATTTTGTGGCTGATGCAAATGTTAAAAGTGGAAGGTCGTACCTACAGTGTGAAGGATTTTGATAGTTTTATTTGGAGGTAGGTTTTCAAAACAAAACTTCCACCCCCAAAAAATAAATCGACAAAAGCCTGGAAGGAAAATAAAATAAACATTCTACAGAGAAAGAGGAAAGAAAAGGGAAAGGGGGAGGGAGAGAAAAACTACAGGGAAAGTTCAAGCATTAGAGCCCTCACAGTAGGAAACTGGTCACATGGGTAACATAATGAAATTTTACTGCAAAATATCCCTTTTTTCTTATTTGAAAAGACAAATTATTAGCATTTTTAAACAATTTCAATATGTTTAATGGCTGAAAGTTAAGCTCAAACTGTTCCGCTGACTGGATAAAGTGCTAGGTCTGTAAACAGGAATCTTAAGTTACCCCAAGAGTACACTCATTTTAAATTTTACTTGAAAGCGGGATGTACGTTTATTACAATTTCAAACAAAATGCTAATGCCATTAAACAAATGAGGTTTAGGCAAATTAACTGCATTTTAATATTCTGAAAGCCTATGATATAGGACATTGTGTTACGAAACATTGGCTAGAAGTATCAGTTGCAAGTGGGATTTTCATTGCTGTGAATCTCAGGAGAATATTTGTAATTAGTATCATTTGCCTAATACTTCAGGTTAATTAGAATATTTAATTGAATAGCTGTAATCTTCAGAGATGACTATATTATGATCAAATTAGTACTATCGCAGCACACGCTGATCACTGCCGCAGCCTGCCTCACTTCTGCTAGCTATTCAGCCCTCTGGAGCGTTCAGCAACATAAGAAAAAATCTGTTTCTTACACTTTTGAATTTTAATGATCCATTTGAACTCTGCCATCAACATTTAATTATTCCAGGAAAAAAAGTCCCAGCCATGGGTCCCATATGGCATCTTGGCAAATACACTTGCCCACATTGGAACTTGCCCCTCTTCCAGCAGTTCAATCTCTGTGAAGAGATTTAACACAAGCTTTCTTTTTTTTTCCCTCTCCCCTTCTTCTTCTCCTTCAATGCAAGACTCCCTTTTTCTCTCTTTTTTGTAAATAGTGTTTGCAAATACAAACCCCATGAAGCTTCACAGGAGAGGTTACTAGGATACTATTGAAACACTATTAGGAACAGATGAATTGATTTTTAGAATGTTACAATGGATTTAATCCTGTAATGTCTACTACTGGACTATTATATATTGTATCCAGAAGGTTTGAAGGAGTCAGGTGCCTCTGTAACTAAACCTTGTTATCTTACAAACACAATTAATTTCCCCCCTCCTTTTATTGGTTTGCACATACAAATACCCCTTGCAGCCAAAGCACAGATGTTGAGTTCCTGACCTCAGCAGTTGTGGGTTTTCTCTTCTTCTTTATATCCTTGGCAAATATTTTAAGGGGTTAAGCCTCCATCATTGTTGGGAATATTAGAGAGCAGTTGAATCCTATTATATCAAACTCAAGAGCAAATTCTCACCCGTCCCCCCTCTGCCTCAAGAGCACGAGTAATAGTGGGTTGGAAGCAGAAGGGGGGGGGGGAGTGAGAGAAACGAAACTTGGGGGAAGCAGTCATGTCACAAAGGGACATTGTTTACACACAGACGTGGCTGGCTCAGAAGAGATTTTCCCTAAGGATCCAAAAGCTCATGAGGTCAGTTCCACACGGCAAAACAAATGAAATTAAAAAGTGAAAACCATTTTCAAACCGAGTGCACCGACATGACAACTTTGCTTGCCCCCACGGAGCCTCTCGTAGAATTATATATCACCAAAACATGCAGTCTCGCACTTGGCGGGCAAGGTTTGTGTGCCTCTGAAGAATATTTTCCACCTAATCACCTTTGCTCTGCTATATTCCTGCAAAGGGAGACCTATAGCGGTACATCTTACGCACCATGCAGGTGAGCATTCAGGCTTAGATATGAAATATTGCTTCTTCTCATTGGTAAGCTCAGCCCCTAGGTTCATTTCCCTCTGCAGCTGACTAACAGGGGGACGGGACAATAATCAGTTAATTTTGGTAAGTCCTTAAAATAAATGATCCACCTGTTGCCGTTTTAACCTTTTCCAGAAACGAGGGGTGGGGAATAAAGGAAATTCAGAACTGCCTTGTGAATGATACTTTCGTCAAATGAAGGGTGATTCTGAACTAGAGAGATGATACTAACCACACGTCTAATACTTTTAAGCATGATAATATGTGATTATGCTGTGTTGTTGTCAGAATCATGCTATACCTAATTTTGGGAAATTACGCCCCCCCCCAAAAAATGTTACTATTTGGAAAAAATATATAAGGTTTTTTAAAAATGACATCTTGGGTAAAATAGTGGTGCATGTTTTCAGTTTTACAATTCCTGTTTCCTAAGGGGGGTGGGGAGGAAAAAAATCTGTACTCTCAACTGCTCATTGATCAGTTTATCTGTGTTCAGAAATACTAAACAGAAGTGTTCTAAAAGGTCTATGAAGTTAAAAGTGTATCATGTAAATAATTAAATTTAAAAATTTAAAACTTAGTTCATAGAAACTGAGATGAAAATGAAAGTTTGAGTTACTACAGACATATTAAGGAGGGATGTTTGTTTGTTTGTGTGTGTGTGTGTTATATATACAGATATCTTCTAAACTGTAGGAAGTTTAGAACTATTAAGAATGAAGTACAAAGAAATGTATAAATTGAACCAGGCAAAGAAGTTACACTGCAGCTAATGATAGCTGATTAAATTATTGTTATTTTTTTAAAAGAAAAATCAGTTACTTTCTAAAATGAAGATTTAATATCCCTTTTTAATAAGAAATTGTAGAAGCACCTTGAGAATTCACTTTAATGACTAGTGTACTGCATAATTGTGGATTCTCTTCGTAAGAAACCTGCTACAATTGCTGATTGTAGAAATAGACTGAGAGTATTCGAAGCATTCAGACCCCTTTATAGATGAACCATAACAACTGGTCTGAAACTCTAAACTGTGGGTCAGGACCCAATACCTTTCTCTATTATTTTAAAGGTCATTCCCCACATATATATTTTTGCCCCTGTAATTGACAAACATCTGCTTTCTGCCGTTATAACTGCCAATCTTGAACAGCAACAGTAATGTACTGTCTCCTTCTGAGATGTGCTCCCCACTTGGGAAAAAGTGCTTCAGAATCTATACACCTTTTTCTAGATAAAGATATTTGGAGTAGTGGTATATAAATGTGTGTGTGTGTGTGTGTGTGTGTGTGTGTGTATAATGTGTGTAGTGTGTGTGTGTGTGTGTGTGTGTGTGTACTATCATCCTGTTCCACTAATTGTGGAACAAATTGTAAAAGAATCCAGTGCTAAGTATTCTCCCATCTATTAAACAGATGGCAGATAAGATTGTAAACATATTTGCTTCATATTGAATAGATAGTTTCTGGCATAATACTAATTAACAAATTAAATGACTGACTTTCCGCATCACATTAGAGTTGAAACCATTTTGTAAGTTTGTCTTTGGGAGTTATTTACTTTGACAATAGCATGCAGTGAAAAACTGTTAATGTTTTCTCAGCAACGTTCTGCTTTGGGTAGTTTTCTTTTTTAAAAACTTCATATTTTATTATAATTCATTCGAGATTCATTACAGCCACTCATTATAAAATGTATGTGCATTTAATCCATTTTCAAGGCCTGCATATCTCCCGATTCCATCCAAACGCTGTGCTAACATCTACATCCAAGTATACATGAGGTTTACACATTGCCTTTTCTCATTTCATCATACTTTCGCATAAACCACTGAAGGAGGAGAAATTGCTTGGGTTCATTCCAGTGTGGCATCAAGTCTGGTCATGGCACAAAAAACTGCCTTGGTCACCCTGTCTGATGACATTTATTGGGAGGGGGGAGTGTCACCTGCTCATTCTCCTTGAATTTTTCAGTGGCTTTCAATACTGTTGCTCACAATATCTTCCCAGAGCATCTTGGTGGGGATGTTGTGCTTTATTGGTTCTGCTCCTTCCTCCATGGCCATTTCTATAAAGTAGAAGCTACTGTTTGGTATCATGGCAGTTGTCCTCTCCCACAGGGTTTCATCTTGTCCCCTATCCTATTTAACATGTATATGAAGTTGCTGAAAGCTGTCGCCAGGAGATCTGGAGTGAGGTGTCATCAAGACGCAGTTGACACATAGCTCTCTCTCTGTATTGCATCTGTTGAATCGGAACAGGAGTTTGAGGTATTAGGCTGGTGCTTGGAGATGGTGATGGGCTTGGTGTGGACCAATTAATGGAGGCTGAATGCTGAAAAGACAGAAGTTAGGAGTTAGGAGTTGTCATATCTGGGAGGCAGAGAGACAGCCTTTCTGGGTTGTAGTTCCTTAAAAGCAGAAGATCCACAGGTTTGGGTGCTCCTGGATTTAACATAGTGATTGTAGGCTCAGGTGGCCTCGGTGGCTTGGGGGTGCCTTTTCCAGCTCTGACTGATCTGTTAGCTACCACCATTTTGGGTTAAGAATGAATTTGCCACTGCATTCCATGCTGTGGTAACTTCCAGACTGGATTACTGCAATGTGCTGAACGTAGGGCTGCCCTTGAAGATGGCCTGGAACCTGGTCCAAAATTCAGAAGACAAATTACTGTCTGGGGTTTCATTTAGATGTCACATAACCCCATTTTGCATAGGTGTCAAAGAAGAACCATGAATGTTATTATTTTTTAACCTTGGAAATGAGTTATCAGTCTGTCAGGATGCTCTCTGTCTGAAAAAGGGTCTGCGACATTTATATCCATATTCTATCTTATTTATCATTTTCCTAACAGACATAATAAAAAAGGAAAACTCCTTCCTGCCCACCTCCAAGCACAGTCCCAGACCCATTCAAAATGCATGCAGATATTTTGGTTTAAATAAAAATATTTACCCGTATGTCCCCATGAGTTTCTGGTGGTCCATAGCCATGTTTGTTTGTAGTTACATAGGAAATAAAGCTAAGCCACATTTTACAAAACTTGTTTATTTAGTTTCGAGCTTTGTTAGTCAGTTTTCCCCATTAATACCAAGCCCCACACCTGTATAAACCACATTCCAAACAACTCAGCATTTAGAGTTCTGTTGTAAGGTGTACGTTACAAGGTAAATTGTAAGGTCTTGGACATCTGTAGAAGGAAGAGCAATCTTGGAGTCTTTAGTCATTGTTTGGCCATGATCAGTTCAATTTCCTGAAAAGCCTTAACCCAAAAAGAATGAGCACGTAGGAATAAAAGACCCCAAGTTGCCACACTTTTCCAGCATGGTGACAATATGCTTCTGTTAAATTTATTAAGCAGAGAGGAATACAGTTACCACATATGTGTTATTTTGTGCACGTTTTCTCTTACTCCCGCAGAGGATGACCTGAAAGGAAGCTTATCCTGTATAAAATCCCAACAGATATCTTCAACGGATTCACTCAGGTCTCTCCCACAATGGTTTTTAACGCTGCCAGTGTTTGAGTTGAAAGGTGAATTAGAGCTCTATAAGCTGCAGCAACAAACCTTTTCCAAGAGAATTTGTTGTGTACGTTGCATTCTCAAAGGATGACAATGTGTGATAGGCTTGCCATTGAACATTGTACTGGCCAATGAAATGGAGAATCTGATGTAAGGTGATTTGTTGGAATTCTGGGCTAGTAAGAGCTCCCTTTTAATAAGTCTCTTATTCTAAAAAGGCATACCTTCTAGCATCCTCCAAAGTCCAAAATTCTATATTTATTATAAAAAAAGAGGGTGATAAATTAGTAGAACAACTGGAGGGAATATGGGTGCTATCTTGGAAAGCCACCTCTTCCAGACTTACTGATTAGAAGCCACAAACAGCTTAAGTATTTTGTTCAGAAAATCTTTAGAAGTGATCATAATGGGGAAACCTCTAATGAAGTCTTTACCCCCTTGAGCATTCCATTATGAGCCATGCCACCTGGTCAGAACATGCATCGCCAGCAAGACACTAAGCAAATTGGTCATATTGTTTTTCCATTTCAAGTTAGGTAGTGTCATACCTCCTTGAATTGCTGATCTTCCCAGCCTTGGTCTCTTCCTCTGAAGAATAAACTTTAATAAAAGAAGGTTTTCTTGGGGGGGGGGGTTTATTGCTATCACCTTGAACAAGTAAAAGAGGCAGGGCAGTGATATCATTTTTGTGGCCTTGATGCAGCCCAGCCAAGAGGGTATAAGTTTCTGTTGGAATTCAGTAATAAGTGACCTGAAGTTCGGGGGTTTTTTTTTCCTCCTTAGTGCCTTATTTTACATGACTATTTGAAAATAAAATATTTGCACTTCTCTGAATTTTGCAATTCAGTTCTCCAGAAGATGCACCCCCACAAAAATAATATAATAGGGAAAACAGTGCACAAAAAGGCATGTACTAGTGAAAGCAACATACAAACATGCTTTATATTAGGGAATAAATGCTTCCAAAATGTGCATATTAGGAGAAATGTGAAGAAAATTCTGATAACTGTTGTTTCTTAAATGTTGGAAATTGAGCTCTATGAGAAGTCTCCTAACAACTCTCAGCACCCTTAACTAATAAGGATTCTAGGGGAAAACCCATAACTGTTAAAGTGGTGTAAACATACTTTAATTACATGGTGTGGATATGACCTACATAGGATTATGGTGCCTCGATATTAGTCTTTGATAGTGGAATAGGAAGGAATGTCCCTAGTCTACCCTACCCTTTCTAGCCTTGAAGCAGTCATGGCTAAAAATCCTTCCTTCTCCCAACCCAAAGCCTGAAAGTGACCTGATGGTGTCACCACCTGTAGCTGAATACTTTTGTTTTAGTAAGACTGACAAACCTGAGGAGTAATGATGGCAGTTCCTGAGCCCATTTCACCAACTTGACAAGCTCTGAAATACTCGTTGAAGAAACCCCACCTCCTCAAGGTGATGCTTATGGAAACCATTATAAGCCATCAAACTTTCTCAGAACCTGCATTTGTCCTTACCATAGGAGGGCGCAAATTCTGTTTTGTTACTGTATTGCTCTTGATATTTATGAAATCGTGCATTCCACACTTCTAAGGGTGGGTGAATCAGTCAATTTTGGCTTCTCCCAGTTTATTATTTTTTCATAATCCTAAACTCAGTTCTTTATGTTTTGACCTCAGTTTGCTTTATTTATTTTTAATGCCCTCGTGAAAATTCACTAACAGTTTATCATGCAATTTCTCTTAATATATGGATGTTTCTATGCAATTTTGGCTATGAACAGTTTACCACCTCACTAAATATTTGTGTGGGATAGGCTAGGCTGCTGAATGAGGGGGTTTTCCCCCTATACAAATGCCCCCTGTGCATGTATTGGAGGTGACCCACACATAGAAGGAAACCTCTTTCTCTGAGCAGTTATCGCTACAGGGGATGAGAACCAATGCACTTGATATGCAGCTATTGTGTATCACACATGTATTTACACACATTATAGGATGTGAACTAGAAATAGACCCCTTTTCTTGTTACTTTTTATTTCATTTCAGTAAAACATACTAATTAACATGGTAAGAATAATCTAGCAGTTATTTGATGCAACAACTCAAGGTGTTCAAAAATGGTTCACATGTCTCAGTCACACTTTTAAGAATGCTCTAAAGTACATATATATTATATTATAAAGGGATGGTGATTGCACTGTCACAGACCTTGCAAACCATGAAAGTTCAGAGGAGAACTTGGGGAGACGAGGAGAGCAAAATGTATCTGCATTCCTATGACCTCCAGGCTGATTGCAGCTACTATTTGTTATCTCCAAAATGCCTGAGAATGATACTGTGCAATTATGTTGTAGTTGCCACTGCGGGGGCAGCATTTTCTTCCCAAAATACTGCTGTCCTGGCCCAGAGCATTGGAGGGAAGCAAATGGTGACCATCAGTTTGGGGGGCACCATTTCCCCACTGAATGTACTTGGAGAAATGCTATGTCATGACACAGAGGCCACTTTCACACCATACTTTTAACTCACTTTGAACTGCCATGGCTTCCCCAAAGAATTGTGAGAGCTATAATTTGTTAATGGTGCTGAGAGTTGTGAGGAGACCCCTATCCCGTCCCCACAAGCTACAATTCCCAGAGTTCCCTATGAAGATCAATGGATTGTTAAACCACTCTGGGAATTGTAGCTCTGAAGGGAAATAGGGGTTGAAAGTGGTATCATAATGCTTTAAAGGTAATTCCACGTCTATTGTGGGAAAGCAAATGGTAGCCACAGGCAGCAACGAGTCTGCAGAAGCCTGTGAGGAGGAGGAGGAGGAGGAGGAGGAGGAGGAGGAGGAGGAGGAGAAGAAGAAGAAGAAAGAAGAAGACGAAGAAGAAGAAGAGGAAGAAGAAGAGGAAGAAGAGGAGTTTGGATTTGATATCCCGCTTTATCACTACCCGAAGGAGCCTCAAAGCAGCTAACAATCTCCTTTTCCCTTCCTCCCCCACAACAAACACTCTGTGAGGTGAGTGGGGCTGAGAGACTTCAGAGAAGTGTGACTAGCCCAAGGTCACCCAGCAGCTGCATGTGGAGCAGCGGAGACGTGAACCCAGTTCCCCAGATTACGAGACTACCGCTCTAAACCACTACAGTTGCAACCCAAAATATGGGCTTCAAACCTTAGGTAAACAAAAAAGACAGTTAAGTCCTGTATGCTTCATTCCTGGTGGATCTTCTAATTAGTCTATTGTTATTTCTGCTGCTTTGTTTACAGGTGATAACAATGAAAGGGACAGTTGTTTTCAGGAGAGAAGAGTGGAACTCAATGTAGCAGTAGAAGCAGTTCACCTTAGTTTCTCCCCAGAACGTTATTTGGGAAAGATACTGTGCGGAACACCACTGCCACAAAACCAATAGTGAAGGTTGCAAGAGCACCTTAAAAGGTATTTCCTTTCCCCCTGTTCCTTCTGCTAATGCCTATCCAAAAATAGTCAGCTCAGCTCCAGATAGAAAAATAAGTTGTTTAGAATACTTCAACCAAGTTATTGTAACTGATTCTCTGGAGAATTGTAGCAGTGCGATGAGCTCTTTACTAGGTTCCCACTCTTGAACTCAGACAGATTGGTTATGGACATATCAGGTCACTCAGCGTTGTAGAACTTGGAGCTTCATGTCTCTGTTTCCCTGTAACTTCCCTATTTAACATTCAACACAGGGGGAGAGGATCTGACTGTAAAACCTGGCTCTGAAAACCCACTGTCAACTCCTGCCCTCCGATAAATGATCCAGAGCTTCTCCACATCAGGATGGAAATGTGTTAGGCACTAAAAACCACTGCTTGCATGACATCATTCCATAACAGATTACACTGTAATGTTAGGAATGTAATCATTAGCATTTAAACATGCATAAAATTTAATTAACCTACTTACCAGTTTGCTTAGAACTTTTGAAGGGCTACCTAGAGTCCTCTCTAAGCATTTTATTGCAGAGTTTTTGGAAAGCTCACAAAAGAGAGAAGTTCACTGGGATTTTTCTCCCTAAAGCTGATGAGCCATGACAGATGAGCAGATGACCCGAGTTAATTATTATTGAATTCGTTATTACTGCTTTGTTGTCACCCAGCTCAGCCAGGGTAAAATGATGACAGTAGGTATCTCATTAAAACAGCTGTTTCAATTATGTAGCGGCAAATATTTAAAAAGCGGGCCTTCCAAGTTTAAAGCTGTTAGCAAAGTTTGTTTGTGTGAGCAGTGCCAAGAATCTTTGACCAAAAAAATGGGAAGGAGGGCGGGGGGAACCCAGGAGGGAGGGGACTATGCAAATTAAGAGAATGTCCATCTTTAATGATCTGGGGTGGGAAAAGCACAATATGCTACCGTGTCTCATGCAAGGCTGAATGCAGACATTTTTGCAAATGACTAGCATTTGTTCCAATGAACTTGTCTTACCTTTGCATGAATTTAATTTTGTTTACATTGGCATCTGCTGCGTTTTGACAGGAGAACAACAACAAAAAAGGAACAGTTTCTTTTCCAGCTGGAGGGTGTCACACCTCTGCAATTATTTGAGTCCCTTGTCATTTCCCATTTGAGTCACTCCAAGCATTAAAAGTTTCACTTTCTCCTTCCCTGCAAGAGGAATGAGAGTTAACAACCTTTTGTCACTGTCACGGTGACCTTTCCTTAAAGAAGGTATTTCTTAGATCAAGATGTAAGTGCTTGGGAATTTGTGGTTTGTCACCCCAAGCAGCAATTTCTTTTAAAACCTATTACCCCGACACCCCCCCAAAAAAAATTGAGCATCACTGGCCCCTTATGGTAAGAGGTTAACATTTAAAGTTAATTTCAAACAGACTTGCTGTAGTTGACTTTGAAGCAACCTGAAATGCAGAAACTGTGTTTAGGTATAAACCAAATAGTTTGTTTATTTAATACCAGTTGTATCATTTACATGATTCCATCTTAAATGGGGGCCAGGGGTGGTCCAGATGTCAAACTGTTTCAAAGCAGTGACCACAAGGCTAACCAAATCATTGTAGATGTGACTGCAGGGGTGCCAACTTGAATAAGATATTGGGGGGGGGCCAGGTAAGCCCAACCCCACATCATCAATCACATGATGCGGTGCACACATACCATTTGAATGGCAATGCCATCAAGTTTGGGGGATGGCCACCTCAAATGTTTTACTGGGGGCACAAAGACCCCTCTGGCCCTAGGGGTTGGCTCCTACAATGGACTGAATGTTTAGCAGATAGCTAAAAATGGAGGCTCCATATTCAAGGGACTCAGTAGCCCTATCCAGGCATTCTGAATAGGACATGATAGATGAGGTGACCCTACAGGAGCATATGAGCTCCAGTTCCAGCTCTCCAGTTCCATTGTCTACAGCAGTGGGGAAACATCCTCTACTCGTGGAGGCAAAACATTTGATGTGAAGGGTTAACTTTGTCTGCTTCATGCTCAGCCCCTAACATCCCATCTTTAACCTTCAGCTCTTTAAGCTACATCCCAGTTTCCTAGCCCGCATCTCTTCACGTGCTACAGCTTCAAATGTGAACACTTCCCGTCCTAATAAGAATACCCTTCTTCTAAGTATAAAATAGTTCTTGCTGAAATACAATTTGTATCAATTTACAACAGAGCAAGCAAAATGCTTTTTAAAAAAACCTTTCCCCCCTTTTTTTCCCTTTTTGGACAAAGGAAATTTGTAATAAAAATGTGTAAAACTATGATAGATACCGTATTTTTTGCACCATAACACTCACTTTTTTCCTCCTAAAAAGTAAGGGGAAATGTCTGTGCGTGTTATGGAGGGAATGCCTACGGGTGGCATGCCTACAGATTTTCCTCCTCTAAAAACTACGTGCGTGTTATGGTCGGGTGCGTGTTATAGAGCGAAAAATACGGTAATTAACTAATCTCTAACTTCTACAATGATACCATTCAGTGATGAACATGCTCTTTTCATTTGAGTAAATAATGATCACCAAAGAGGGGGCTGAAAGGAGCATTAGAGGGGGGGAACTGGGGTAGTGGAGGCATAATTTCACAGTGCAGCATAGCCAGTCAGGGAATGTCCCAAACACATTGATGAGAGAGCAGAATTGCACCCACCGGCCAGCCTTTTAAGGTACAGCTACATGGGCCACAGAGCCCCGCCAGAGGTAGACTTTGGACTCTCAAATTTCAGTGACACCCTGTGCAACAGTTCAGCACCTGTCCCTGCCTCTTGTGTGCTATTCTACAGCAGTGTTGTGGTGCCCCCTGCAGTGTGACAACTGGTAGCACTACCCTAAAACTGCCTCTGGTCCCACCCTGAGAGACTGGGGGGACGGGACAAAAGGCTAATGCCCTCTTTCGTGCTGGGGTCTCAATCTGGATTGGGGACTGGACTGGCTGTTTGTCCAAACAAACAAAAAACCCATGTACACTTAAGGTAGGGTTGCCATATTTCAAAAAGTTGTTGAGCATTTTTTGTGAAGTCTCAGAACATGATGTCACATGTAGCTTGGCCCTAAGCTCTATGCACCCAGCAAATGGATCTGTGTTGTAACAACAACAATCACACAAGTGATCTGAAACCCAGATCATGCTCCTGATGAAGACCATCAACTATGTCTATACATGAGTGCAGGGCTCAGTACACACCTTCTGTGAATGTGTGGAGATTGGGGTCAGAGCCAATGGGTACAGTCTTGCGCCACCCGCCTAACATTCAATAACTGCAGTTAGAAATGCACTTTGCATTTCCACAGAAAAGGTCTGTGGTTGCTGACTATGTCTCCAGCTTCTACACCCTCAGCAGAAAGTGTGAACAGAGCTTTGCTTGCATACAACTGTTAGGTACATAGGTTCTTTCGGGGCTTGATCACTGCCTACCCTCCAACATTTCTCTAATGAAAATAGGGACTTTCCATTCCATAATGATAATTTTACTATTTATACCTCACATATCTTATACCTCACATATCTGGGCTGCTTCAGCCACACTGGGCAGCTTCCAACATATATAAAAACATAATAAAACATTGAACTTAAAAAAACAAAACAAAAAAAACCTTCCCTATACAGGATTGCCTTCTGACAGCTTGGGGGTCAGATAACTCTATTCCCGTCAACATTTCTCCAATGACAATAGGGACATCCTAAGGAAAAGCAGGACATTCCAGGATCAAATCAGAAACCACGATGGCTTCTCTAAATCTGGGATGTGCCTGGAAAATAGGGACACTTGGAGGGTCTGTCATTGGAATCTTACTATTCTCATATCAGCTCAAACTAAAGGCAAAGCATAGTCAAAAATTCAGATATGTTTGGTTATACAGCATGATCACACAATCTTATTCACCTCATGATCCCTGGTTGGGTGGAATCTTATAGTGCAGAAAAGTCTAGAATACAATGCATGGAAAATCATTAAAGTAACAAAAATAGGGTTCGGGGAGTATTCCCCACTCTTTGACATTCCTATTTTCACTGCAAAAACGTTTGAATCCAAACATTTTGCTGAGTGCTATAAAGAATATGCCTTCTGAATATTGATTCATATTGTAACAGCATCTCTTTCTGAACTTCCTCTTTGCGGGAGTGCCAACTTTAATTTCAGCCACATACGCTGTGGTTTTAAAATCCATTCGTGACATTTTCCTTTTCCCCACCTCCATTCCTCAACTCCCTTGACAATTTACCATCCCCCCAAAAGAAGGGTATTCCCAGAGTCTCTCGCGATCCATTACCATTTCATTGCAACTGGAGTATTTTGCAAAACCATAGGCAAGCACAAATGTTGAGGAAAGGGCACAACACATGCAGATTTGGCACAAATTTTGTAATTACCTGTGCATCATTCAAGGAATCCCAGTAGCATAAGGAGCGATGGAAGCTGTGGTTGTTTGGCCCCAGGTGACCTTAAAGATGGCGGTGCATTGCATTGCGGGATCCTATTAATAATTAAACTATCTGTCACTTACCAACAACATACATTCCAAATTAAATTTAGGCAAAAGGGAGGGAGGGAGAGATCATTTGGGACTGAATTAGCAAGCTTTGGAGAGAAATAAATAATAATCAAACATCTGTGTTCTAAATTGTACGTGCTTTATCAGACAAACAACTGTTACCGTCTCATTGTATAAAATTGCTTGGGGAAAACACCGTAGCTGGGAAGCAAAGTGTCTGCTCAGAGAGGCGGAGGGGGAAAGTTTGTTAACGAGCCAGGAAGTGATTGAAACTTGCCATGTGGCTATATTGCCTTTATTTCCCTAAGCACCTCTGTTAGCAGGATAAGCATGTTTGGTTTCGTTTTGTACTCAGTGAACGATGCTGAAGCTCGTAACGGCCGGTAATCTCAGAGTCATAATAGGCGTTCATAGCGCCAACATTAAATACTTTTAATCTATTAACATTGGAGCTATATGAGGGCATTTCTTTCTGAAGTTGCTTTCATTGGCATTATTCCTCTTGTTTTGTTTGTTGGTTATAGTTGGCAAATTTTGCCCTAGCTGAAAGCCTTTTTGAGTATTTTATAGGAATATTTGATAATAAATACATGAATGAGTGGGGCTTTCATGTTCTCTGCTGCAGAAAGACAAATTCAACACCCACAAGATACACAGGAGATAACTATCTTCTACCAGGTCAGACCACTAGACCATCTTGCCCAGTATTGTATACAGTGGTACCTCAGGTTAAGTACTTAATTCGTTCTGGAGGTCCGTTCTTAACCTGAAACTGTTCTTAACCTGAAGCACCACTTTAGCTAATGGGGCCTCCCGCTGCTGCCGCACCGCCAGAGCACGATTTCTGTTCTCATCCTGAAGCACAGTTCTTAACCTGAAGCACTATTTCTGGGTTAGCGGAGTCTGTAACCTGAAGCGTATGTAACCTGAGGTACCACTGTACTAGCAACAGCTCTCCAGAGTTTCAGCCCTAACTGGAGATTCTGGGATTGGACCTGGGACATTTTGCACACAAGGCTTATGTTAGGCACATGCACTGAACTATGAGGTAGAGTTCAACTTCATTAATTAGATTTATAACCCACCCTAGCCTATGAGTTCAGGGCAGGAAAACTATGCAAATAGAGCAAATGTCTTTAGCAATTGCTTAGTTTACTCAACCTTGCTCTTCCTTTTGTGACATTTCAACCATGGTTTGAACTCAGTATGCATGTGATTGTAGAGAGGAGGAGTCAACATAATGTCCTGAAGCAGGGATGGGCCTTGTGTTTTCAAATTCCAGTGATGCCCTGTGCAAGGACAAAATTTAACACCCCTGCCTGTCACCTTCCACTCTGCAAGGGCACTCCATCATAGTGGGGCCCTGTGACACCCACCTCGGCTTGGCACCCAAAGCGGGGGAGCTGGCTGCACTGCCCTAAATCCACCTCTGCTTCAAGATGTTGCCGGATCAACATGCAAACAGTTTACTGCTCTCTTATGTAGTTAACTTACTTCATTTTCTAGATAACTTGCTTCATTCATCACTTCCTTCCTTTTGAGACCTCTAGTCTAGTGCTGAGATTAAAGGATAAAGAGAAAAGCCACTCGGATCATGCCTGTCTAGCACTTTTGCTCAGTTTAAAGATGCCACATTTTTCACTCTAAAAAAAAGGGTAATTTTTAACTTTTCAAATGATAGCGTGAAGTAAGTTCCAAGTGAGTTTAATTTTTTTAATTAAAAATAAACATGAGACATGGTTGTTCTCTTCCTTCTCTGTTACTCAGCTCTGTTGAGTGGCTCTGGAGTGGCCACATGTAGCATAACCACGCAAAACAAACAGAAAGCTTATCAGTTTATAATACAGTGGTACCTCAGGTTACAGACGCTTCAGGTTACAGACTCTGCTAACCAAGAAATAGTACCTTGGGTTAAGAACTTTGCTTCAGGATGAGAACAGACATCGCACAGCAGCAGCGGGAGGCCCCATTAGCTAAAGTGGTATCTCAGGTTAAGAACAGTTTCAGGTTAAGAACGGATCTCCAGAATGAATTAAGTTCTTAACCTGAGGTACCACTGTACTGAACTCTGGTGGTTGTGTCACAACAGGACTGGTGCCAAAACTGTGCCACTGAAAAATGAGAGATTGGGGTATACACATGCTTGTATGAATGTGAGGTTTGCAGAAAGGCAAAACATCCCAGGGCTGGGAACATAAATAGTCCAAAATGAATTAACAATTCTTGGTGCAGTGTAGGACTCGCAACATGTAAGGAAATGAAAAATAGAAATCAGGAAGGGGGAGCGTGGAATGCCTTGCTTGAGCCCCCTACAGCTTATAGTCACCTGGAGGAGGGTGTGGCTTGATGGCTGACCAGAACCCTGAACCAGAGCACTTCTATTAGGGGGCAAAGAGGCACACTGCAACATTTTGTTGCAGGTCTCACATGCAACATCTGCCCTCATCATCAGCTGTGGCTGATTCCAGGTGATGAAAATTAAAATAAATAAAGGTTGACAAATCATTTTCAAAGCTGTCTGTTGTGAAAAGAGAAGACTGAGAAATCTTTCCCTAGTCCTTGGAAAGGTTTGCCTGTTTTGCGCTTAATGCCATGGAGCTTCATAGGTAGCTGAATCCACAGCCGCAGATTGGGATTTCAGCTACCTCTGGAGCAGGCGGCTTGTCTGTCTACTCCTAAGGTAACTGTGTTAAAATATCCTATTCCAGCTGTAACACTTGTTTTACAAGAGCCCTGGTTTTGTCTGACACAATATGGAACAACATTTGTCATTCGTTATCAGGGGTGATATATTTGTTAGCCTGCAGAGAAACATCTGCTGTGCTTTAATCTCTCGTGTGCAGGCCAATATTCATAGTATACTGCTGCATAAAATCACAGTATTAGATGGGACTGTCCGGCCTGACATGAAGGCTAGCTGGCAGGCAGACAGAAACAGGTTTTATTATCTGCCTTTTACATATTTATTGATGTCAAATATTTCTGAGAATCCATACATCACGGCTCTTTTTATGCATTGTTGTTCTGCGCTGACAGGCCATTGACATCCAAATGAGAAATTTACGTTACATATTTAATATGGACATCTGAATGATTATCAAATCTATAGAAGCCAAGCCTGCCCAATCACCCCTAAATAATGGATGAGAAGTGGATGTGACTCAATTTGTTCGGTATAAAACCTAGACGACCCCTGTCTCCCTTTTCATCACTACAGCACTGTCATTATTTCCTTCTATTCATCTCACTTGGCATCACTCAATAAAATCTGTGCATGATAAAGAGAATAACCTTGGTCAACAGTGAGAAGGAAGGGAGGGAAGGGCGAATGATCATTTTCACCAGTCATAGGTGCAGGCCTCTAGAGAGGGACACTAACATTTGCTAAGTTTCCTATGTCCTCCAGTAACTGCATTGCAATGCCAATAATATATAGAACATAGGAATTGTATTATGACTGGCTTGGAGCACAGAGGAAGGAGGTTGGCACGTTACAGCTTTGCAGCCTTCAGTGTCATTTATACATTTATGCAGAGGAAATTCAATGGACAGTTTTAAAGCAGAAACACCAGCCAATTGAGAGCTGCCAGACTACATTCTCTCAGCCAATCTGAGCCAATGTTTGCTGCCTCCCTCACAACACAGGTTTCCTATCGCTCCATCATGTTCTCACCATTCGGCAATGGTTGGGCTCAATGTGGTGTACCCCAGGAGGTGAAATAAGCAGATGTATAAAATGTGTAGCTCATGACATGTGTTCACAGAAACACACACACACACACACACACACACACACACACCTCCTCCTTCATATGTGTTATTAACTACTCCAGTTCCACAGCATTAACTTGTACCATTCTATTGCATGATCCACCAACTCTCGCTTCCTTCACTTTGCCACTGTACACAATTCATGTTTGGACAGGTCTTAGGAATGTGTCACGTTCAGTTACATATTTCCTATTCTTTCGCATTATTTTCAGTTGGTATAGTCAGTGCATCAGTATCGTCCAGCAGCTGACTAGTGTGTTGGACCGGTGAGACTTGGGTCGAAATTCCCACTTGGCTGTCAGGTTGTCTGGGTTTCTCAGTATAATGTACAACACAAGGTTGTTGTGGGGATTTCCATGTGCATCACCCTAAGGTCTTTGGAGAAAGGGCAGGATACAAATAAGTAAAATTTAACTTTTGGTGTATCTAATATCCACCCAAAAAACTAAAAGAGGTTGTACATTAGATGGTATCTGCAAATTGATCTGCAAATCCCATGAAAATTTATGGTGCTAGTCCATATTATTAAAAAAAAATTGAAAAAAGAACTTTTATGACTGGGGTTTCCTGTAAACAAAAAAGGAAATTCAATAAAATGTTTCAGCATATACAAGAGCAGTATTCCTGTTTAGCGTTCCAGCCAGCCAGCCACATTCTTTTCTAAGATACTCCATTCCATCTAACCCTATCCTCTCTCTCATTTTACACTCCTCCCCTCCCCACAACATTCTGTGCCCACTGAGCATGCTCATTAAAAACATAGGAAGTGCTATGCTGGATCACACCAAAGGCTTGTCTAGTCCAGCATTCTTTTCTTACAATGGCCAGCTAGATGCCTATGGGAAGCTTGCAAAGAGGATGTGACCATAAGGGCACTCTTCAGCTCATGATCCCTAGCAACTGATATTCAAGAGGCATGTCACCTCTGATAATGGTGGTAATATTGTTGGCCAATGGCTATCGATATCCTTATCCCCTAGGAATGGGAAACCTGTGACTCACACTCTTCCAACAGTCCCAGCCTGCATGGCTAATAGCCAGGAATTATGGGAGCTATAATTCAACAACATTGAGAGGTCCACAGGTTCCTCATCCCTGTTCTAATGAGAGACATGTTGTTCCCTGAATATTAAGGATCCATTTTAGCTCTCTGTATACATATCCTAAATTTGTCCACTCATAAAATATGCTGGTTTTCTTAGCAATTGTGGTCACTGATTCCAATTACGTAATTTGACAACTTGACCAATCCTGGGCACCCTTTGAATCAAATAATTGTAGTTAGAATGAACCCTGCGGTTCATCTAACCCAACCCTTGCATTTCAGGAATTTGTAGCAGTCCCATATGAGGATCGAACCTGCAGCCTTAGCATTATCAGCACCATGTCAAAGTACTATACATAGTTTGTAGCTAAACATCAAGTCTGCTTGAAATCACCATGAAACGTTAAGCTTCTACCATGGGACCCACAAAGTTGGTGTAAGAAGCAATTCTTTACTATTTGCTATACCCATATTTTCTGATAAAGCCCCCAAGTGGGATTATCAGAGCAACAATCGTTTATCCCACAACTGCTTGAAAAAGTTGCAGCATGGATGCAAACAGAGGCTATATATGATGAGGAACACTTCCGTATTGGATTCATGTCCAGTGAAATGCATTTGGAATGTAAGAATGTGAGAAACTATTATAAGTGTAGCCACAAGAAGCAATCAAATGCCACTATTAGGGTCTGTGAGCTAAGCAGTTAGCTGGATGGCATGTGGATGTATAGATGTAGATCTCAAAATCATAATTTCAGGTGGACTCCAAGCCAAAGAGTCCAGTGTGCTTTTCAAGATACTTCATTTTCCACAGGGAAAACATAACACCAATGCACAGGTAGGTGGGAATCTTTTGCAAGACTTTAACCTAACAAAGCTGTTCATATTAAGCAATATGTAGAGTTGCATACATTTATTTCATTTACTGAATTGGTGCTCTCCATGTGTTTTTCAGTGATGCCTTAGTTCAGAAAATCTTTGATGAGATGGATAAAATGGACCCTAATTAAGATTGCATTGATACATATAATCTATTTTTCTGTTTCTGTCTCTCTGTATAATGAACTAATTAAAAAGATACATAGTATGATTCATTGCCTTAGCCCATGGCAATTTGCCTTGTAGTGGGATGCAAAGCTTGGGATGAATACAATCCTCTGCTGGGTTTTCTTTTCAGTACATTATAAGACCAATTGCTTTATTCATAATATGTTCATCGGTGCCCAACGCAGGAGAACTGATTATTGGGGGTGGACAGGGAGTGTGCAAATCCTGTTGCTTCACCTTGATCTTGCAGCAGCTTTTGATACTTTTGACCATGGTACGCTGTTGGGCTGGCTTAGCAGGCTAGGAGTTGAAGGAATGGTGGAAGTGGTGGTTCTGCTGCTATCTGCAATTCCATGAAGTAGCATTGATAAACAATACTTGGCCCATGACAGTTGTACTGCAGAGTGCTGCAAGGTTAACATTTCTGCTTTTCTGGGAGGAGTCATTAGAAGTTTTGGAATGAGGTGCCACCAATATTCTGAGGACATCTGGCCCCTCTTCTCCTTGTCATTCGAGTCAGATGGAGTGGTACAAGTGCTGAACAAGTGCTTAGACACAATGGTGGGCTGGATAAGCTAAGGCTGAATGCCAACATGCTGGGGGTCCTCTAGGCAGATGGCTTTTGTGTCCAGGAATTAGGTAGATGTCCTAGATGGGTAACAAGAAAAAGAAGGTCTATAGTCTGGGGTGTACTGTTGCTGGAGGCACAGGTGGACTCAGGGGTAACAAATGCTTTTTGCTGGTTCACCATTTATAGTTTTTACAGGACTGGGATAGCTTTGCCATGGTGACCCACATGCCGGTAGCCTCCTGGCTCAGTTACTCTAATGTGCTCTATGTGGGGCTGTCCATCAAGACAGTTCAGAAGCTGTGGCTAGTGCAAAATGCAGCAGCTCAGCTGTTGAGTGGATTAGCCTACTGGAATTGTATAATGCCAATCCTGAAACACTGCAAACACTGCCAATATGTTACTGGGCCAAATTCAAGATGCTAGTGATGACTTATGAAGCCCTATAAAACTTGGGATCTAAGTACTTAAATGAGTGTCTTCCTCCATATTGGCTTGCCTGTGTGTTAAGATTGTTGGAGGTGGCTCTTCTGGTTGTGCCAGGTGAGATTTGTTAGGTGGTCACATGGGGAAAGGCGATCTCTGTGGTGGCACCTAGGCTACACAACTCAGCTGGCACAGACCCTCATGAGTTTTCGTCACCAGCTGAATACTTAATTCATTCTCACAGGCACTCGTAGGGCGAGAGCATGCAGGCCAAGTTCTTTTTTATATATTGTTATTATTGTTGCTTTTATTTCTGTTCTGATTTGCTATCAATCCTTCCTTTATATTATTGTTGTTGTTATTGTTACCGTTGTCGTCGTCATTATTGCTGTTTGCATGCTTTATTGTACCCTAACCTTTTATTTCTATAAAATAAAATAAATAAAATATAAATGAAAATTTGTTTTTTATCTAACTGCTTTTGAAACTCTTTCAAAGTCTAAGCAACTGTTCGTGTAACTGTTTATGTTTGTTGATGTAATTTTTTAGGCTGCTTTTCAGGGTTTATCCCTCTATTCAGATAAATGGCATTTAGCCTTTCCCGTTCATTATGTATGCATATGCACAAAAGCAACCCTTAGCAAGTTGTATTACTTATTTATTTTCCCTTCAAATCTGCTGTTGCAAAAGCTCTTGCCATGCCCTGTTCACAGCATACTGTTTTTGAGCCCAAAAGTATCCAGGGCTTGTGTGTATTCCTAGTCAAGAAACACCATCACCACCCCTTCTGATCTTCTGATTTGCAATGCACATCATTCATTGTGCCTGATGGTAGGTCAGGCAGACAGATAACTTTGGTTTGGAGTTTCAGGACCTTGGATAACTCCAAGCAGAAAGTTTTGTTTTGATCAAGGACTGGAGCTCATATGTGGCCTTATCATCCCTCTTGTGCCTGATTATGCCTCCTAGGCGTCATACACTGTTCTGGCTCAAAGCCTGACACTCCGTCACCTCTCTGTGAGTTCCTTCCTTTTGCGTTCCCCACAATAGTGAGCAGGAGCTAGAGCACACAAGGCCCCTGTTGTGAAGGGGGCAAGTTCATCAAAGGAATTTGTCTTTGGGACAGTTCCATTTGAGTTGAGGAAGGTCAGTTGGCTGCCAGGCTTGGTTGGAGCCTCAGCCTGAGCTTAGCAACTCTGAGGTTTCTACTGCTGGACTTCCTCATTCCTCCTCTTCTGTGCCAGAATCTTGCCTACAGCTCAGGATCAGGTGCATGTCACTATGGCCGTTTTTGCTCTACCAACTCCTTTATTGTTCTTGTCTCCCCCGCCCCCCAGTCATCCTTATATGCCTTAGTCACGGTGTTCCTGTGATCCTTCATTCCAAATCCTGGTAGTCTGTCAAGGCAGGGTGAATGAGACCAGCATCCCGGGAACAATATCCCTAAATGCCCAGGGAGCCTGTCCCTCCAGCTCTTTGAAATCTATCCCTTCTGACATCTTCATCTGCACCCTTGAAAAGAGGTTTAGATTTGGTGGCTCCCGTGGTGACATCCGTCCAACCTGACCTGGGAAGTGCTAATTCGCAAGCAAAGTGGCAAGATCAGATTCAAAAGCTCTCCTTTCCCAAGTGGGGGATTGTTTGAAATCATATGTCATAGTTATTGTGCGAGCAGTTGGATCATTTCCCTGGCTCTTTGAATCCCTGTGATTTGTGCCGCAAAGCTATTGCTGGCAATAAAGAAGCCATGCCTATATGTTAATCAGGTTGAAGATGGCAGCTGTTCCACATCAAGAGGATTTTAAGACAAAAGCAGAATAAAGGGCCTGGCTGCCAGGACAGGGAAAGGAAAATGCTATTCTTTGTCACAGGTTAAAATCAATTGTGATGATTTAAACTATTCTAATGAAGACATTAATATACCCCAAATACAGAATTTCAGTGGTTACTCTGAGTTATTGATATAATCAGCTTCAGGAGTAACCGTGTGTCTTGAATAGCTCTCTAATTCCTTTCACTTTCAGAAATCTTCACTAGCGGGATAATATAATGTACCCTGCTATTTGATGCTAAGTGTAATAATATAATAAAACCATATAGATTTTGCAATGTTGGGGAAAATAGCTTTTTTCATAGTGGGAATGTTTCTGCTGGATATTATGAAGTGGGTGGGGATTTTAAAAGGAGGACTAAAAAATTTGAGCTTCCCTTGTTCTCCACCACCACTTGAATGCCTGTGACCCATTTCTGGTCAAAGGTCAATTGGACTCAAAGTAGGGCTCCCATTCAACCCCAAATCAGCCCTCCCTGCCATTTCTTTCCTTCTTCCCCTTTGCAGGCAATGGAAAAGAGACACATGCAAAAGCCTAACCTTTTACATGTGACATTATGTCACCATGCTGAAAAAGATATCTAGGGTGTGTGTAAAAATAGCAACCTTCTTACACCACTTGACTTAATGATTTTATTATATGGGCAGTAACAGTACATTCATATCATTTTTATGCCAAAGAAGATACAATGTAAGTCACAAGGCTTCTGAAAACCAGATTTGTGAGATCATTTTACTAATTCCCATGGATCTGTGTTGTGTAAAGAGGATAAGTGTTGTCCCACCTGTAGCCCTTTTTGCTTATGATGTATTCAGTGGCAGGGCAAGCTCCAAATGTTTGTGCCATATCTCAGAAGGACATCTCAAGTGAGCTTCCTGTGAAAGCAGCCATTACAGTTTTGGATTAGGTGAAATTTCCTCTTAATTTCCTCCAGTGTTTTGTATGGTATGGAAACTGTAGATATGTGAGAGGTGCCCCTAGGTACCCCCAAACTGCAGAAAAATAGGTCCAGAAACTTTTGTGCTAGGGACCTTGAAAGTTGATTTTGTGGGAATCAACTAAAAGGGATTCTCTTTCTGTCTGATTACAAGCTAGCTGTCAGTCATGAAAGAACTGTATTGCCTAGGTGCCAGTAAGCATTTCAGAGTTCCCTGATTCAACCATTTCATAGAGACCCCATTTCACTCTGACAAGCCCCAAATACACTTTGTCTATGGATTTGCCCAAATCTGAAGTATACCGCTCATGTATGGTTGTGTATATATGTGTATACACATACACAGAGAGAGAGCTCATAGTCTTTTGGAATATTCCTCTGATGTATGCTTGAAATGGTTATTGCTATTACCATAAATTCTGTGTTTAACTTTTTAAACTTGCTGTAAGTGAATTTCCCATCTCCATATGGATATATTGAAGTTTTTTCAAGGAAGCTTTTCGCCCCAAACTGTTACTGTAGTTGAATACATGGGCAATTATTTTCAAACAGCTGGAAACTTTTAAGAGCTCTTTCTTCCCATGTAAGATTTTACTGGCTAGCTCTTCTTTAATGATGGATTGTGTAGACTACCTACCTCTCTGATCTCCCCTTTGTCCGTAGTTAACCGTGAAAAGGTCTGTAACTTGAACTACCAGGTTCCACACAGGAGTTTCCCCCGTTTAGCAAATTATTTGCCTTTGCTGCATTCATTTTTGTTTATAAAATACTAATTACCTCTTTTATTGTTTGAAGAGATTAAAAGTTAATAGGAGAAACTAAATAAACAGAATGCCATTCTGCACAAACTATATACGCTGGTAATTAATTTCTGGCCTCCTCTGAGCTAATTAACTCATATAAAGAAATGAAGTTAATGAACCATAATTCTAGTCATACAAGTGTAGATACAAGCAGTTTGACTTAATGAATTAATAAGATATTTCCTTTCTAGGGGTTTTTCAATTGCGCTCCTAGTCTGTAGGGCCCTTTAATGTGTCTTTCTGGTTAAAATATTTAATAAATATTAGGGCAACCTGGAGATGAAGTTTACCTCATATGGGAAGCCTGGCATCTAGAGCGAGTTCAAGATTTTGACTCAGTCAGGCTAATGAGCCTGTGATACGCAACAGAGGTGATTTACTGCGCAGTGGGGGGGGGGATGTATTTAGGGAACCTGTGACTTTAAAAGTAACAACTGCCGACAATGCTGCTCAGATGCTTTACCTGGGAGAAGAAGGCAAATAAAATGAAGTAGCATTTTGGTTATATGCCTTCAACAGAGTGAAGGGATCAATCACCAGTATAAAACTGTTGTCAGACCCACTTCCATCAACCTATTCACCCTGAGCTTGCACTATTGGAGGAATGTGCTGTAATCAAAACTTGCGAAGGGTGAAGTGGCTTGGAGAAAAAAAAGAGGATTCAATGATTCCCAGGATTTCAGCCCACTTCTTCCTTTATTGTAAAAAAATAAATAAAAAAAAAATATATTCCCTGAGACTTCTTGGTCAAGATTTTATTCGTTACTGTATTTTTATTCTGGGAAAAAAAAAACACTCATAAGTTCATTAAGATCATCTGTCTGCCAATATGTGTGAAAGAGGGAGAGTCCAATAGGAAAGCAATCTTCAGACACTTACTGGTACACAATATAGATGGTTCATTGTTTGAAGGAAAGCTTGGAATATATATGTTAAGGGGTTTACCCCTACCTCCATTTGCCCCAGTGTTTTCCCCAGGGAAACCTGATCTTTATTTCTGAATCGGACCAAACAGCAATAAGCAGAACAGAAAGTTGCCCCAATGCACTTTTAAAAAACTTTTTTTTAAAAAAATATTACAGATTTCTTAGTTTACAAAAATACATGTATTCTCTCTTTTTTTAAGTTGCGTTTTCGACAGATCAGTTACATTTGTTGTGAGACATTAGTGTTGCTTGTCTCCATGGAACTTCTAGGAGAACAAACCTGAATCTAGCTCTCCAGACATCAGGACAGATAGGTGGGATGTCAGAAGAAGATGCAAACACCTCTCACCTTTCCCAATGTAATAACTGATGGGAAGTAAAGGTAAAGGGACCCCTGACCATTTTGTCCAGTCGTGACCGACTCTGGGGTTGCGGCTTTATTGGCTGAGGGAGCCAGCATGACGAAGCTGCTTCTGTCGAACCAGAGCAGCACACGGAAACGCCGTTTACCTTCCTGCCGGAGTGGTACCTATTTATCTACTTGCACTTTGATGTGCTTTCGAACTGCTAGGTTGGCAGATGCTGGGACCGAGCAATGGGAGCTCACCCCGTTACGGGGATTCGAACCACCAACCTTCTGATCAGCAAGTCCTAGGCTCTGTGGTCTAACCCACAGCGCCACCACGTCCCTAACTGATGGGAAGAGAACTAAGTTAAAAATGCCTCCATCAGCTGAAAACTACATTTTCCCCCCTGGTGTAGTCTTCACAAAAGAGGGCCGCACTCTAAGGGGCACTTTTATGTCAGGTTCCCTGCAGTCCCTCCCCTCCCCCAACATCCTCTACACATTAAGGGGCATCTGAAGTGGGGAGCCTGCTCTGTGCATAATCTGCCCTTGTGATTTAGAACCTGGAGCAATTAGGATTCAGGATTCTACATGCATAGAACAAGATTCTGCTTCAGGCCTTTTCCTCCGGTGCATGGGGGGGGGGAGGCGTGGGGCTGGGAGGAAACACAACACAAAGGGTGATGTTTCTTAATACTGTCTGATTATCCTGCACCCATGCATGTGTAATTGTGTAGAGCCTACAGAGGGTTTATGGTTCTCCCATTATGCTTTTGGAGTCAGAAGGTGGCTTCCTTCAACTTACAAAAGTCCTTTGAGTCATTCCTCTTTGGAGTTTTGAATGGCAGGAAATTGACTGGCGAACGTGGTATGTCTCTCACGCACTCACCTGGGGTGAGTATGGAAATCTTCAGGTAAATTCTTTACTCAGAGGAGAGAGATGGATACCATTTGCAGGCAAGACTCATTCCAGTAACAATTCCATCCCATCCATCCCTGGTCAAAGCTAACAGCTAAGGGAATCTGTCTGTGATTCTTGATTGGAGGTCAGAAAGAAAGAAGCGAGCAGAAGAATATTATTTTGTTTAAATTTCATTTAAGCACATGTGCAACTTCATTCACCCAATCTATCTACCTTCACACATGCTATTCAGTTAATGCAGGATCTATTATATTGGCTGAGGGTTTTGAACATGGAGCTGATTTACATTTGATATGCAATAACTAAATGTTAATTAATTATTAGTGCAGACTGGGGTGCTAAACAAGCCAGAGGCTCGAAAACCCCTGAGAAATGTGTAATTTTACTGACAACGCAGCTCTGACATACACATATGTGAGCAGCCCTGGTAATCTTTTAGATGAAAATTTCTCTCATCCTATCATTTTTAAACATGCCATTAACCTAAGTGTCAGCAGCCTCCGTTACAGACCTTTGACCTTGAATTGTGACCAGGTGATCAATTTTATTTTCTTCCTCTGACTGAAAGCATGGCTGATGTAGCCTTAGAAATGTATTTCATCTTGATTTAGTAAATTTCATTTATCAATCTCCATTATTTACTCAGATGCTAAGAATACATCCTTTCTGGGCTATTTGCTCCTAATTGATGAGGTGGACATACATAAACATCCAGCAGTCACAGAAAGTAAACAGCGTCTGGCAGCTGATAGAATGTACATAAAATGACTATTTTTTTGTAGATTAAAGGGCAAAACAGAATCTGTCCTATGACCATGACAGCATTTGTTATTAATGAAAGGCATGGCTCTCTGGTACCAGCATGCAATCTAATTAAAAAGCAAGATTCCAATAAAACGTGTTTCAAAGCAAATTGGTCAATACGGAAACCACTTAAGAAAATGTAAGCATGATAAAACATGATTTAGATAAAGGTATCGGCACATCATAGAAAGTTATGACTGAATCAAAACGTCAGCTTATTTTGTCCAAGCCCTGCATCCACTTAGGTGGATTTGGCTGTCCTGGAGCCTAATATAAGTCAGGCAATCAAACATTTTTTGCATTTAAATTTGCAACCACAGATCACATGAAATATGGTTATAGTGTATAACAGTGATTCACCATAGAAAACAGCAGGTTTGCTTGCTTGTTTACTTACTTACTTACTTACTTACTTTTTGCAGTTCAGCTTCATTGGTTTCTTTTAACAAACATTCATAAAATCACATTATAACATTTTGAATTTTCCTGTCATTAAACATGTGGTTCTAAAACATAATAAGGAAAACAAAGGTATATTCTTAATCGTTTGATTCATTTATATTCTATTTACATCTGACTTCCCTCCCCTTCTTACTTGGTTCCTCTATTTTATTTAATTGAGTGCCCGACATAACATATCTGTATACTTAGTAACCTACTTTTCTACTATATTTTAATATTGCTCCTTACAAGAGTTATTCTAAACCAGTCAAAAAATTTACTTCTCCATAATACTCTTTCAAATACTGCTTAAATATATTCCAGTCATTTTAAATTAAAATATGATTGGCTTACTTACTTACTTACTTACTTACTTACTTACTTTCTAATAAATAGATTTAGAACAGGGTTCCACATCTCATTTTCTAATGACTTTGGGGCTATGTGTTGCAAGACTTGTGTGATGAGTGTAAGCTTGTTGAACAGGGTTGCACATTTAGTCCTGCTCCAAAGTCTCCAGGTCTTCTCTCGGCCTGGAGGGTCTGTCTGTGTTTTGTAAGGTAGATAGGGGGAGCATCATCCAGAACATGAGAATGGCAAAGCTGGGGTCAGGAAATACAGTGTGATGTTGGGAGCAGGGCAGAATGTGTGGCCCCAAGCCCCAGGGCCAGCCGAAGACACTTTGACACCTGAGGCAGACCCCAAAATGGTATCCCTCCCTACCAGGGTTGAGGGAAAATCTACATCAGGAACAGAGAGATGTCTGAGTCAGTCACCTCACCTTGCCTCATGAGTGGGCCAGCCCTGCCAAACCCCCATTCAACATGGTCACAGTAATGTCTGTAGAGGGCTCTTATGGGGACCATAGCTGTCAACATTTCCCTTTTTTTAAGGGAAATTCCATTATTCCGAATAGGATTCCTCGCAAGAAAAGGGAAAAGGTGACAGCTATGATAGGGACCCTACAGAGATTAACCCCTTTCAGACTTTCCATCAAGTGCATGGAGGTTTTTGCCTCTGTGTGGATACCATTTTGAATTAAGATGGCAGGCAAAGCCTTTCAAAACTACATTGATTGTAACCACTGATTTCAAAAATGCCTTCTTCTGTTTCTTAGAATTCCTGCACAATATGGGTACAAGGCTGCTAGTATTTTTGAAAAGGCCGGGATCAATCTTGTCCTGCTTGGAGCCAGGAAGACACAACGGCCTCACTTGCTCTCTGTGCTGAACCCAAAGCTATGGCTTTGCAGGGACCCCTAGAAATCTAACAGGGAGCAAGATATTTTGGACTGTTAATGGGGTGAGCCCTTTCATCTTCTCAGCCTCTATATGTGTGTATATAAGAACATGGAAAGCTGCCTTATACTGAAGGTACAACAAGGTCATCCTCCCCTCTCAATGCATTTCAAGTCACTTTTGCTTCTTTGCATTGTTCTGCACACCGGAGGGGGCTAGGGGTGTCTTCACCCATACGCATTACCTGATTTGTTTCCCTGCGCTGAACTCCTATTCAATAAATCTGTCATCTGCAGTTGTGCAATGGCTGTCTCAAATGTACACACCTCAACTTAACCGCAGCTTATGTTTTCAAATCGGATGGAAGCTGTGTTGAGGGGAAATGCATTGAAAAGCAGTAATTCTCAGGATACATATGGATTGTAGCTAATTTCATTTCACTCATGCTGCAATAGAAGATATATCAAAGGAGCTTTGAGATTTGTTTGTTTGTTTGCTGCAACATTTCTGAAAAAGTCCTCAGAAAAAAATGCCCCCCCCCGCTTCATCAATGGTTCTATTCCTCCCACCTTGACCTTCTCATCTCTATATTGCCGCTGCCTTCTTGTGATGACCTTTGATCTATTTTGGGGATACTAGAATCAAATATCTTCAGCCTGCTCTCCTTTAATCCTGGTTCCTCTTTGTAGCTGACCTTGTCACCTCTCCCCTCAAATAAGTGACACATTATGCCCAGGATAAAGCTCTCTAAAACAGAGTAGGTCTTGTTTATTTGTTTATTTATTAGTACATTTATATTCCACCTTTCCTCTAAGGCAGCATTTCCCAAACCTGGGCCTCCAGCTGTTTTCAGACTACAATTCCCATCATTCCTGACTACTAGTCATGCTAGCTAGGGATGATGGGAGTTGTAGTCCAAAAACAGCTGAAGACACAAGTTTGGGAAACACTGCTCTAAGGGGTATGGTGGCGTACATGGTTCTCACCCACCCCGGCCTTATCCTCACAACAATCCTGTGAGGTAGGTTGGGCTGAGAGCTGGTGACTGACCCAAGGCCACCCAGTTTGATAAGGAAATATTTCAATCTTCCCCAAAGGGTTTTTTTTATTTAAAAATGTATGCAAATGGTGGGAAATATCCCCCTGGTCCATTTCTGAACATGTTACATCTCTTGAATTGATTTTCACAAACATGAAAACCACTCTCTTCTCACTCTGATTTTCACAAAAATGAAAACCACACCTCGAGTACTGTGTCCAGTTTTGGGCACCACAATTTAAGAAGGATATTGACAAGCTGGAAGGATACTGGCAACCAAGATGATCAAGGATCTGGAAACCAAGCCTTATGAGGAACAGTTGGGTATGTTTAGCCTGGGAAAGAGGAGACTGAGAGGAGACATGATCACCATCTACAAATATCTAAAGGGCTCTCACATGGAAGATGGAGCAAGCTTGTTTTCTCCTGCTCCAGACGGTAGGACCTGAACCGATGGATTATGGTTATAAAATTCCGATTAAACATTAGCAAGAACTTTCTGACAGTAAGAGCGGTTTCTGTATGTGGATTGGGAGTGGTGGGGAGGCCATCTTGTCTTAAGTAGCAAAATGTCATTGGCAAGTCCTGGAGTCCTGTCACATGTTACCTCACACTGTTAACTCACAGAGTTCTTTATGAATATAGGAACACGACAAGGAACCTAATAGAGCTTTGCAATGTCAAACAGTAAGCTGGCCAACAGAAGGCAGACAGATAAAACCTTCACAATTTCACAAAACTCTAGAAAGCCATTTGTTGCCATTCTAAAAATAAAGCAACAGTTTGGGCCGTTTTAGTGAAATAAATTAGTGACATAGTTTTAGTGAAATAAATTGCTGTTAGGAGATAGATTTAGTCACACGAACATATTAATGCTGAGATATACATCACAGGGTCTTTCTGCAATTTTCATTATCTTCCGTTGAGGATTTACTCTACTATAAATGAGGTTCTATAGGAAAGCTACCCATAGATAAAGATATCCAATAACAATATAAAAAAGGAATTCAAGGATTAACACTTAGATTATTAGATCATTATATTTATATTTTAATTGGCATATGCTATGTGTGCTTTTTCAATCTTATTTCAGTTTATAATTTCATATCAAATTATATTTGTTGCATTAATACTTGTGCATTGCTGCAATCAATGCCACACAGTTTCTTAAATTAGAGAAAGAAAAACATTGAATTCGTAAGCAGATAAAAAAGGCTTAAATACATCATGATTAAACCATATGTCTTCTACAATCATCTCTTAAGTACTATAAGTCTTTACAGATGTACTGACCTCTTAGATTCCAGAGCACAAATGAATCTCATTGAAACTACAATATATTAATATTTGTCAAAGTCTTCCAAAATGAGATTTTCTTTTTCTGCTGCATGTCACTGCTTAAATGAAAATTAAAGGTTCTTCTTACAAATAAAGCTGATGTTATTGTCTTCTGTTTTCCCTGACTTTGCTACTCTATGGTTGATAACTTTCATTATGTATTCAGAACTTTAATATAATACAATACGTAATGACTGTGTTCAAGGAACTTCTTCTGACATTAAAGACCAAGTTTGAAACTGTACACAACACATAACTGCCCAGACAGCTAAAAGGACTTGCTTGTGCATATTTTGGTTTAACACTGTTGGGATCTATCTGTCTCCGAGGGTGAGGTCAAACTGTTGCATTAGCAGAACCAAGGTGACCTCCCCAAGGTGCAGGCCTGAGCAGTGTGTATGGAGGTCCTAGACTGCCCAGCTGACAAAACCTGCATCTCAGTCCTGCTTATGTGGTCCAAAGGAAAACAGAGCAATTTGTTGTAGCTTGGCTAATGAGTTTCCAGAAGGAAGCATACAAGGCACCATCCAACTGTCTTAGGGACTCCACTCTGAATTTGTGTAGGGTTACTCCTGAGCTTTTTATTTTCCTGAAGGTATCCCACCAGGAAGTGGAGGTATAGGATCAGTGTTTTCCTTCTCCTAGATAGGCTACCTTCCCAGGTTGAGGAGCCCCATCTGCCCCTCACTTCCTTTTACAGCACATGCAGAAACCACCTTCTTGGCCATTAGGCCCACTATTGGTACATCTGCTCAGTCCACTGGATCTTGCCTTCACATGCATGGGAAATACCCAACTCACTGAGGGTTCAAGACCCATCTGCTACCCTCACCTGGTTTAGTCAACCAGTCAAAGCCTTTCCTGGGTTGTGGCTACTGTTGCAGGCTGTCAGCTTCTAGGGGACATAGGTGAGAGCTGAGTGCAGAGTGAGGACCAAAGGTGGAGAGACTACCCCAAAAGGAGCACAACATGTTCGCTACCAGATGTATACCCCTAATCTAACACCCAATACACCCTGGTGTGTAACACTGCCCACTGCCAAAATATTTAGGTCCTTTGGACTTATGCTTGTTTGGACTTGAGACTAAAGGATTATCTACATTACATTCTAGCAACTGTTGGAACTCATGTGGTTGCAAACTAATGTCATAATTACAGTGCTAGATGTTTTTTCCCCTGCCCAGTCTAAACATATGGTGAAAGACTATTGCCTGTTTTCAAGTGGGCATGCAAACATTTCTGATGTTTTAATGACTAGGCTATAGTTATACGTTGCCATTAAAACATCATATCTATATCAACTTTTCTGTGTCATATCTGCATCAACCTTTGTGAGAATATTGTCATCGGGCATTGAGACTCACTTAACAGAAGATACCATTTCCTACTCAGGTAACAACAGCGGTAGCAACGGAGATGTGGTAATATTGGAGAAGCACTAAAGCATAATGAAATCAGCCACTAATGCACATTATTGTGTCAATGACATGTTGCAGAATACACACACAGCACCAGTCTGCAGAATGTTCATGGGGATCATCTTAAGAGAGCAACTGTGTGGACTGTTTGTACATACTCGCAGGTATACGAGACAACACATGTCAATTTCAGGAATCTTATCACCATTACATGTGGATAAACAGACTGATGCATATTTGGCAGGAGATATGCAGGGTACATGCAGTTCCCTTTTGTGAATAAGGCCTTAATTTGTGGTATTAGAATGCAAGACTCTGGACTGCAGACTTACTTGCTCACCTCCATGCAGGCAAATATATTGGTTAATGGGTAGCATTGCAGTAACAAATGAAATCTGCCACTCAACATGAATTCCCCACAGCACTGGCACACCCTGTTTTTCCTAAGCAGATGAGTCCAGACCAATCCTCAAAGGTACCTGGTGTTGACAAACTATGTGGCCTAGCTGCCCCTCATCCAGTGCCAGCCCAGCTGCAAATGACTGGAGTAGCTACCATGACTCCCAGCCAGAGGGTCAGGTGCTTGAGGGCTGTATTGTTTCCTCTCAATGGGCCATGCAGGTGGGTTGCCGAAGTCGTCTTCTCCCCCAGGCACCCCTCCTGCTGAACAGGCCGAACAGTCAGTGTATTTCCCTGAAATCCAGTGTAACATCAGTGTCGCAGATTGTGACAAATGTTCTCCCTTTCAGAGGCATCCAACTGTGAATTGGATGGCGACCTGCAGCTGTTGGACATTTGGAATACTGAATTCAACATCCAACCTGAGTTTACTGAAAAGGCTTGGAAAACTCTAAAAAAGTTACCCCGTAACCCCTTCTAGATACCAAAGAAACTCCACCATGATTCAAAAGTAGCACTGTAACATCTTTATTTTAATTTCCCAATAACATAGTTGGGGTGGATTTATTCGCCTTCAAGTCGCCCACCTGCTTTTGACCTTCCTCTATAAAGCTACCGGTATATACGCAAATACTGCAGAGAATGAAGTTAAATCTGTTTAGTGGTGTGTTAGACTTATTTTTGGCATTAGACAAATAAACCATTTAGCATGCAGCACACTATTTTATGCTGTTGTGCTGGCACCAGTTAGTTGTTTACTTATTTAAGCTAATTCAGCGACTTTATAACGTGTCAGAATTTTTCCAGAGGTTATAGAATACATCCTTTTGGGAGGCTTGCTCAGCCACTGATAATTAGCACATTAGCCCCTGGCTTATTTCCTTTTCATTCTCTCCAAAGGGGACAAAACCACCTGTTTGCACTAAAACACCTGGATAATTTATATGGAACATGCACCTCTCACACACAGACACCTACCATTCATTTCCTGTCAGGGAAATTTCTTTACCTGGCTGGTGCATATTGATATAAAAGAAATCTAAACTTTTAAAAAACAACAACAACAACAACCCTATAGCTTCTAGTTGTACATGGACTGACATATTGATTCCTGCTCCATGATACTTTTATATTTTTACCCATAATTCCATCCCATTTGCACATTAATCTACACTTTTAAAAAAGTATCTAAAATGCATGTTTGAATTTTATTTTCTCTTGAAGCATGTCTGCAAATGCATATTTAGATGTTGGTCAAGCTGCTGATAACAGTATCACAACATTTGGCAAAGTATAAAATGTGGTGTGTAGCTCAGTTCTGAGGTGCTTGATTGAGGTCATTTGGTATAGGTACCTAGTAACAAAGACTGAATTCCAAAGCATGCCTCATTGTACATGCCATTTGTCTGCAAGTTTCAGCCACTTCTTATGTGGTTTAGTGAACACTCAAAATGATGGAGAACGTGTGAATGAGAGTGCAAGTTTATAAAGATGAGGGGGAAATGTTCTTCCACAGACAGCAACAGAAGCCTCCCTTTAAAGCTCTCACTTTGTCTTGGGGAACCTTGGAGAAACAATAGATCAGGGTGGTGTACCTGTGGCCCTATCAGTTGTTGCAGTACAGTTCCCACCATCCCTAACCATCCCTGAAGTTGAACAACATCTGGAGGGCAAATAGTTTCCCAGCCCTACAATAGATAATACTGAAGCATCCTAAATATTCATGCTTTAAGCCTTCAGCAAAGGGCTTTATTGTAGACCAGGGGTAGGCAACCTAAGGCCCGGGGGCCAGATGCAGCCTAATCGCCTTCCCAATCTGGCCTGTGGACGGTTTGGGAACCAGCGTGTTTTTACATGAGTAGAATGTGTGCTTTGATTTAAAATGCATCCCTGGGTTATTTGTGGGGCATAGGAATTCATTCATTTTTTTCCAAAATATAGTTCGCCCACTACATGGTCTGAGGGACAGTGGACTGGCCCACGGCTGAAAAAGGTTGCTGATCCCTTTTAGACTGCAGTGGAAGGAGCTTGTCCTTGTTGAGTTTCATAGCTGTTCCCTGAGTAACTTTAAACTGTTTTGAGAAACCCATCAGTGTGAACATAAAATTGGTGTAAAAGCCCCTAAGGAAGTCGAATGCCTTGCTGGAGTTTGACCATATTGACATTGGTATTCTTTAACTGAAGTTCTCTTTCTAGAGTTCATCAGAAAATCATTCTGTTACTACTCTGTTCCATTATGCTTCCCCACATCCTTCTCAGACTCAGAAATCTTTTGTTGCTGTCGTTGCTACTATTTTAACAGAGGGCTGGAAATCCTTCACCAGACCTGGGTTTCCTTGCTCTCGCTTCCACAAAAATCATGAAACAAGCAAGCAAATAAATAAAAAGGAAGGAAGGAAGGAAGGAAGGAAGGAAGGAAGGAAGGAAGGAAGGAAGGAAGAGAGATCACAGACAGGCAGAGGTTGCTTGTCATTCTCTCTCTCCCCCCCACCCTTTGCCCCCACCGACATGCCCCACAACTCCATATCAAAGCAGATAACAAGAATTGCAGTGTAAAACTGCCTGACTTTTATTTCTGTCTTTCCAAGCGATTGGCTCCTTCACTAATAATCGGGATTTATTACTGGGCCCATCTGCTGCCTCTATAAGGTCAAAAGGTAAACCGCAGCCATCGCTGATGTCACCATCAAGGTAGCTAGTAGCAAATGGACCCTGACAAGTGTACTTTTAAAAGAATATTGTGGCAAGAGCACTCTGAGCATGAAAGTCAAGCTGATAAAAGAAAATAAAGTCCAAAATACTAAAAAGATGTCAGGTTTTAACCCATTAATCCATGTGATGGAGTCCGACTGTCAGTCTTCTATCTGAGCAGCAGTCAAAAAGAGGAATGGCTTCCTATACCTAGCGAAATGTAATCAGGTCAATCGCGGCTGTGTAGGGGGGAAAAAGAATTCCAGCACATCACATTTGACTGCATTTTTTAAAACACCACCAGCACATCACATTTGACTGCATTTTTTAAAACACCACCAGCTCTTCAGAGCAACCTGGGGACCACAGAGCAAAAGCTGAGGATACTGTCCAGTCTTTGATTCCCCTTATCGGCATCTGTTGTTTCCGGAAGGACAATCCATTTGCTTATGCTTTAAGGTCTTTTTTCATTGTACACTCATGCTAAGTTTATGTGTCTCTATGGCCAACAGCCTATTTTCTCTGTGGGAGAAATCAGTGCCTATCCCTTCATCCTCATCCCTTTTGACCCCTAATGCCAGCTCTATTAAAGATCCTACTCTGCTCTTTTTTTTTCTCCCCATGGTGATTTTTGTTGTAGTTTGGCAGGGCAGGGTGGGGAATAGAGAGAGGATTGCACTTGATACATTTACTTGTGTAAAGGGGATGCAGCTCAGGTTAAATTTACCAGATGATTTTTTTTTTCTCTGGGAATGTTTTATCTGTAGCTGGGCAGGAAACTCCTTCCCAGCTACATTTCCAGCTGCGGCTAGAAAGTGGAAAGGGCAGAGAGCTTGATGCAAGATAGAGAAGCCCCATTTTTTTTCCAGTGGAGATGGAGGATTTACCTCACAGTTTGAGAACAAATTAGAATCTGACAATGTGTCAACAAAGAATTACTTGCTTTGTCTCAGCTAATGTTTCAGAGAGGTTATCTATATCCATGCAGCAGCACTGCAAACAAGCAGCAGGTTGCTGACAACTGATGTAAATAGCTACAATTCCTCTACTCTCAGGGTCATACATTACGAGCATCATTTTCTTCTTTCCATACCAAGCGGTTGGTGAGGATTGTGATTTGTAGCATGTGCACACACACGCACACCTTTCCCATCAACATGGATATAATCAGACTTCTTGTCTCGCCTGCCCCAAAGAGAAAACATCTTTGGTTTGTTTGAAGCTTGAGCCCTTGCATGAGCCTGGGTGTGTGTGAGGGTGGGTGTGCCTGCTCTGTATTGTGTGTTTGTGCAGACTTGTTCACACGTTGGACACAGGTAAAAGCCACCTCGACACATGTGCAAGTGTTTGTGTGAAAGAGCACACACTGTTGGGTTTGTGGAGCTCAGGTGTTCTTCACACACAAAGAGTACACCTATTGAACACTACATGTGAGAAACTGTTCAAGCATACAGCTCAACGCAGGCACACAGTTTGTACACTCCTTGGATGTAAGATGTGAACACCCCTCGCGTGTTGTGTGAACAGGCACATGTGAGGTGGCCATGGGCATTTTGGCCACACACACCCCTGAACTAAAACCTTGAGAGGTTGGCCAACAGAGAATGCCCAAAACGAAAAAGGTTAGTCACCCCTTTTATATCTCGGTCAAATATTTAATGTATAGCACAGACCTCTCCCTGCCCCACTTTCAAATAAAAGATAATTTAGGTTTAAAAAGAAAAAGCAATCCTAGCTACTGATCATTATCCAAAACCAGAAAGCCCATAGATGTCTATCATTCCCACTGTGATTTTTTTACACACACACACACACACACACACACACACACACACTCCTTTCAACAGCTCATGCTACATTATAAACTACTTTGGAAAGTCCCATTATTTTCAAAGGCGGCTTGCTTTGTGGCAAAGCAGTTGCTACTGTATTTCCAAAACTCAATGCCTCCTTGCTCTTTGGATCCCATTCTTACAGATAGACACCCTCCAGATTGTGAATCATATTTTGACTGCTGATGATGAGCTGCTCCTATTTACAATTGGGGGTTGGGGTGCTGAAAAAAAAGTAGAAAGAAAGAAAGAAAGAAAGAAAGAAAGAAAGAAAGAAAGAAAGAAAGAAAGAGAAAGAAAGAGAGTCAGCACATGCACATTCTCACACTGCCCCTTGGAAACTGTAGCATATTTACTGGTGGTTTGCTTTTAAATATTTGTATTTGTTTGCCATTAGTTGCCTCTGGCATGCTTACTGGAAAAGTAGAATAAAAATATTTGAAAAGCAAATCTTAGAAATGGATAAATGATACACGGTGTGAGTGGCAGACAGGCACAGATGTACTACCTATGCAACTCCATACACTGAAGGAGAAATAACGTACAAGACAAGAACAATTTCACTCTGCAGCACTTGGCACCGATGTGCCTGTTTGGCTTGCACCTCAAGTCCCAACATAATGATCCCTGATTGACCACAGGAAGGAATAAGAGATGTCATCAGCTCCAGTGGCATCGGTGGTTGAAGAATTCACCCAGCAGATGGTGAGAGGCTGCTGTTTTATAACAGGTGATTTTTCTGAAGTGCACATCCCACAGTCTTTGACCCCCTTCCAGCACTCCTCCCCACATGGAAGTGGAATCTAAATGTGTTGGGGGGAAATGTGACATCTTGTGTGGTTTGGGGCCACATTCTTGCCCCTCCAAAAAGCACTTGGGGGGGGCAGTGATCTTGTGCAGCACCCAAAAATGCACATTTTGGGGCACCATGTCCCCAAAAGCACTTTTTTGGGGGACGGACAATTTTGCACAGGTGATGTGACTCACACAGGAATGCTGCCTGGAGGATGGCTTCCCAGTTTGGGCCCACTTCATATTGGAGGGTATTTAAATGACAGTAAATTATCAAGTAACTTGCCGGCAGAAGTGCACGGTTTGGATGCAGGACTTGGACTGTGATTGGGAGGTCTCTGGCAACTAAGAAACAGGGATACTAAGGCTGGGTTAAATGCAGCTGTCAGGGAAGGAAGGGCAGTTAAAAGGAGCTTGCATGTGCCTTCAGCAAGGATTACCTCTAGCCTAGTTGGGTTGATGCTAATGGCACATTCAGAAAAGCAGGATGATCATCTCAAAATATATCCCATTGTCGATTACAAAGGGAACAGCAGCTTCTGGAAAACCCATCGTGAAAAGGGGGGTGGCAGGCAGTAAGAATTCACATTACAAACCCATTATCTGCAAACTTCACCGGCAGCAGGAACTTGAAAATACAGTGTCTTTTGGATACAATTCAATGGCTAAGCATTATTTATTTTACAGCACTTCTACCCTGCCTGGTCATTAGCCAAAAGAGTCTCAGAGCAACTTCGCAGAATATCAGCTCTAATATGGTGCCTGCCAGCCCACAGGGCTCAGGCTCGCAATCTAAAAAGACACAGCACATGAGGAGAAAGGCACGGGAAGAAGGAGGGCGAAAGCATGTACAAGCCCAAGTCCTTAAAGTTACAGTTCTTATAAAGTTACACGCTGGGTTTCAGTTCCCAATTTCTTGCCCTTAATAAAGAACAGTCCCTTCCTCAAACATTCTTCACCTGCTACAAACACATTTACAGGGCATCTGAGATTGAGAGTAGCATTCATGTAGCAGAAGGTGGCCTTTAAACACCCAGGTTTCAAACCATTCCAGACATTCAAGGTAAGCACATCTATCATATAGTCCCAAAGTGTTTTAACAACCAATCTCTCTTCCCATGGAATTCTGGGAACTGTAACTCTGTAGTGGGAATAGGAATTGTCAAACAACTCTCAGCACCCTTAACAAACTACAGTTCCCAGAATTCTCTGGGGAAACCAGTTAAAGTGGCATTATAGTGCTTTCAATGTATGCTGCAGCTGTGGCCAATATCTGTGTGCATAGCACAGTTTCCTAAAATCAAAGTTTAAACTAGCTCCTCTCTTTGCCATAATAATTTCCCCTTCTGTATCCACAATATGAACGTGGCCTTTTATCCTATTTTATTTAAATTATAAATAGATTCTTAGAGGATATTTTGTCCTCGTTCCAGAGATTAAAAGCTAAAAACAAAAAAACCCAAAGCAAGCACTGGGGTGAATTATTCCTGACAGTCTTGTGACAGTAACAGTTTCATCACAGGAAGAGATTCAACTTGTGAGCCATTATTCCACTATTTGTTTATAAAAATATTTATATATCGCTGCATCATTAAAATAAATCACAGCTGTTTACCAAAATATAAAAACATAAAACCAGACAATAAAATAATGGAAATTGAAAAATAAATTAAAAGATTTTTTTAAAAAAACAAAACAAAACACTAAGATGCAAAGTTGAGGAAAACTGCACCCGCTGAATTTCTGCCTCTCAAATCTCTGCCACTGTAAAAGGCCAGAGAAAAGGAGGCTGCCCCTAACATAGTGGAGATAATTGTAGCATCCAGGGGGGAAATAAAAAGAGGGTTTTTTGATATATCCAATAACCTTTATTCAAGGGCTACTTCCCCCCCCAAAAAAGGCTTTGAATTTTTTCACTTGCAGTGCTGCGCAGTTTGTTGTTTGTGTGCTTGGCTGTAATAAATAGTAAGCTAAACATATTCAAGGGAAGCTGTTAAAGGCTGTTGAGTTTGTCCTTCTGCACCTTGTTGCTTAGCTGTGGTCCTTTGTTTTCCGCATTTCCTTCAAAGTGACAAAACTGATAACTCTCACACTTGTCATCCATTTCAGTAGGAGGGTAGTGGTGGGTTTCTCTCCCCCTTCCTCCTTTGTGTTATGGCAGCAGGGCTGAATTCTAATGAGACGATCCTTGGGCCATTTCCAAACAATCATTTTCCAAGTAATTTCCTCATGTACCAAACACCTGAACTGTGCTTTTTTGGATAACAGATGGATCAAGTTATTATGAGTACCCACAATATTTTGGCAGCATCAGTATGATATCTGTGTGTGCCTGCACTCACACACATAGATATTCTCCTTTCCATCTTTCATAAATATTTTTGAGCGTGTATTTCTTGTGTATAGTAGTTGAAACCTCCGTAAAATGTTTGCTGCTGAATCTGCTTTTAAACATTCAAATCCATGCATTTATGTGCATTTGCTTTCCAAGTGAGGATTAAAAATCATACTATTTTACCCCTTTTGCTCCAGACACTTGGCACAAACAAAAAAATTGCCAAAAGAGAGGAATAAAGCTCAAGATTTCGAATTCCACCTTTGATTTCAAATACATATATTTAGCTGTCCTCATAGGTCATTCATTTCTTTCCAGACTATTTATCCTATGATCTTTTTGTGGAAAAACATCTCTTTCACAATCTCTGCTCACAAAGAAAGAAAAAGATGTTTTCTGTTATCCCATTCTGAGAAGACATACTAAATGCATGATTGAAGATCTTTGCTTGAATGTCTGATGAACATGCTTGACTGTGCTTTGTTTTTGTTTTTTAAATAGATGCAGCCATTATATCACAGAAGTACTAAACTGTACACTTAAATTCATCACTTGCATTGAAATATGAGCAAAGGTGACCTGGGAATTCATAATTCTTCCAAAACTGACCAGAGCTAGTGCTTTAGGGCCCAGCAGTGAGTAGGTCAGCTGCTCTCTACACACCTTATGATGAAGATTGACCAAATCCTGATTTGCTAAGCATAAAATGGAAATTGCAGGACAACAAATATAAGTCGAATAACCACATTACAAAAATCTATCCCCCTCCCCATGCAAGAGTTTACTGAATGTGATCCTCAGTGAATTTCAGGGAGAAAATGTTCTCAGACACCAACATCAAACTTGCTTCAGTCTTCTTCTTCTTTTAATTCAGCAAAAATATGTAACTTCAGCGAAGATGCATATATAAATCTATTTAAAGGAAATCTGTCAAACTGAAAAGATGGTTAAATATAATTTTTTTGAATATGGCAACTATCTGGTAACACCCATTAATTTTCAATTTTAAAATGTATTATATTTATGAAGTACTTCTGAGCATTCCAACCTCAAAACTGTGCTACTGCCACCTCGGAAAGAGTCTCGTTTTATTTATTTTTTCAGAGATGCTGATGATGACACAAGCCAAAATATTTTGCCACAATAATAATAATAATAATAATAATAATAATAATAATAATAATAATAAAAACTCTGCTTGGCTAATCACAGTAAGATAGATAAATAGATAGATATCCTAGAATAATATTTCATCAGTTTATGTGGCCTCTCTGTTCATAAATTTCTACAAAGTACTGCCAATATTGAATATTTGAATATGGTACCTATTTTGTTAGCATCTACAGTACTGCTATCTCAGACGTCTATTGATTGTGGCGTGTGGCCTTTGTGTTGGTTTCATTTTGTGAATCTCTGTAGAGAAATGGGCAGAGAGGTGCTGCAAAGTAGTGTAACTGTTTTCCTCAGGGTGCTTGGATTGAGTTGAAGGAGTTAGGGGTGTTGCTGTTCCACGAAAAGTCTCTTCCCTTCTTCCTCTTTCCTTCCCCAGGTGCTGGCTCTGTGCAGTTAACCATTTAACTAGAGACTTTTCCACTTCTGCAGCCTCAACTGTAAAGTTCCTTTCGCTTAGCTGCTGAGCTGGAATGATTTGCAGCCATTCCAATTTTTTTCTAATTAAGACTTTTAACACTGCAGCAAAGCATTTTATGAAGCCTTTGGCAGCAGAAGCCTTTTCCGTAAGAAAAGTGAAAGTAAAAATGCAATGATTTGTTAGAAGCGTTTTACCTCCTTTTACCATTCAATATAATCAACTCCTCTCGTATTGCTTTGTGTTGATATATTTCCCTGCATTTCTGCCATTACTCTTTCTCTTTTTCTCTCTCTCATAATATTCCTTCTTGGGATCTTGATTTGCTAATTTTAAAGAAGGCAACACCTTTGAGAGAAGCATATAACCGCTTGTTATGCTATTTGTTTTCTCTCCTTTTTTTACCATGTCAGTAAAAAGGTAATTACATTTGATTGTTTTTAAAGTTATAATGAGCTGGGGGGCAGGGAGAAGAATTGCCTGCTGAAACTGAAAAACAAAACAAAACAGGACATTAAATAAATTAAAGGAAAAAGAGTTCCCCGGACAATGACTTATTCTTGAATATGGAAGACTTCATGGGGGGGGGGGTAGTCTGAATATGGACAAAATATTGGTTATTTGGGTAGTAAAAAGGTGCCCAAATTATGAATGCCAGTGAAGAAGGCGGTGAAAAGTAAAGCAAAGATATGATGTGCAATATATAGTCCTAATTCAGTATCTATAGCCACTACAACAGCAATACATGCACAGAGGGGAAACAGCAATGTCATGTTCAAAAATATGAATGGGAGCTTGAAAAGCCAAGAAATGCCACCATCTAGACACAACTGAAAGCTGGTGTTAGGCTTTTAGCTGAGAGACTGAGCTACTAATCAGGAGGTCCCTGTTTGAATCTCACCTCTGCCACAAACTTACTAGATAGCCAAACCTCTCAGCCTGCATGAGTCAATATCAGAAGGTGATGGACTATAACCAGTTAGTTTCCTTTCTCTCTTTATTATATCTTGTTGTATGGTCATTTATTGCCTGTCTTTTAATCCTATTTCAGCATGAAATTCCATGTTTTAAATATCATCATCAACAAAGCAGCAACAACAAGAACAGCCTACCCGACAGGGCTGTTGTAAAGACACCAAAGTTAATTGTGTATTGAACAGTCTAAACCTCTGTGTCAAGGTGATAGTGGCCGGGGTGAGTTCTTGAAGAAGGTTCCTTAAGGTTTGGACTATGTTAACTATGTTAGGTCCATTGATTTTTATAGGGTTTCCCTAAGTAAAATTTAGTTGACTACCATACATAGCTTCTTGCTTGCCTGGATGAAGGATAGAGAGGGATTTCTGAGTGTTTGAATAAAGCACATTATTGCACTACGGTAAAATGTGCATATATTTATCTGCTCACTTTTCCTCTGGCTGTGGCCCCCAGAAGCCTTGCCCAGGAGGGAACAAGGGTGCCCACTCTTGCACTAAGGTTTGGTGTGCTCTCCTTCTTCTTTTCTAGGTCTCTCCTTAACATAACTGCTTATAAAACGATCTCCCCAAGGACAAAGTCACATCTTTCAAACCCAAAGACTTCACACCAACCATCAGTAGTTCAAGCTGCAGTGGTTGTACCACAGTTTTGGATTCATCCACCCCCCCACCCCCACCCCCAAAAAATCGGTATGAATTGACTTTCAGAGAGAAGTATTTGCAAATATTCAGAATTTGGCAAGTGTTCCGTTTTATCCATTTTACTTTCAAGTGATAGAAAATGTCAAAGGCACTGCCCACACTAGCTACTTCAAATGAAATTTTCATCCCAACATTTGAAATTCAAATGCTTCAATCTGTCCTGGAAGTATGATACCACCCTGGCCAGTGGTGTCAAGAGTCATGGAGTCACAGTCCTCCTCCTCCTCTCACTCTCTTCCCACCCACCCCCAAAATGTCACCATTGGGCTGATGAAGGAATATTCAGTCCCCAAACCAGGCCTAAACCCACATTGCAGTGGATCCAGATGACTATTGTTCTCTAGCAACACTCGGGATTGTTCTGCTACAACTTTCTCTACCACCTCGTCCCCAAAAGGGGTATGAATGGCTGTCATTAATTGCACACCATTGTGTACATCAATGAGCAGACACATTAGCACCGCTTTGAGGGTGGCAGTCATCACTCCATCACTCAATATTTCCCCAACACTCTGGACCCACTCAGTCATTCCACTTTGGCTAGCTTTAATCAGAAAGGGCAGGGGGCCACATGGATGAAAGCATTACTATTTGGTAACTTGAGGGATAGATTAGTGCTATGCATTCTATTTGGGGATAACCTTGAGGTTGGTCCAGAGGGTGAAGCTGCTGCAGAAAAAGGCACCAGCATCATTGCTTGTAGAGGTGAAATACAACCAGTACACAATACTGTAATACTTTGTTTGAGGGGTTAGCATTGTCTGGCAACCTGCTACTGGGCCAAGTTCAAAGTTTTGAAACTAATGTATTAGGCCCTATGCAGCTCAGGACTAGGTTATTTGAGAGTCCACATATTCCCAGTAGGTCACTGTGTCCTGCAGTCTGCAGTCAAGTTTCTCCTTCAATTCCCAAAAATATCAGAACCCCACTCCACAATAACTTGCAGCAAGCTTTCAGCACGGCTGCTGCTGCTTTATGAAAAAGCACCACTGTCCAAATATGACAGGTGTCCACTATCTGTACTTCTGGAAACAGTTGGAAGACATATTTGTTTCAATAGGCACTTCCAGCTGGATGAAAATGCATCTGCCTTAAATGTTCACTTAATATGTTGTATTGTTTTTATGGGAAGTTGGTAAATCACCTTAGGTGAAGGTAAAAGAGGATTGATTGATTGATTGATTGATTGATTGATTAAAAATTAGCATGTCCACATTATCAGGCCATGTCAACTGGAAGTGATTCCATAACACTGGGCCAGATGCCATTGGATACCCCAACTGGACCTGTCATGACTGTGGCATCCAAGCCACAATGAAGTCAATCTACTTTATCCTGTAACTGTCCTGCAAACTCCTTGCTGCTAGCCATGTTGAGATAATCTTCATTGGCCTGAATGGCTTCAGAGATGAAAACTCATGAGCAGCAGATATCAACACACATTGCAATGGCCTATTATGGATCAAATGCCATCAGTTACAATTTACCATTGTGTCTCAACTATCAAACACTGTCAAAGGTGAAATTGCATACAAATTTATCAGGAGTTCCTCAATGACATGATCAGGAACGGCAGACAAACTCCCTAAAAAGACAGCTTGCCACCAGCAATTTTCCTTTGCAGTGTGAAAATACAGGGAATGTTTAGTATTTTCCAAGACTGAAAGGCCAACAGACAGGAGTTCCACAGGAGACATGTTGTTGTGGAAAGGCTTCCCTGAAGGTAGAATGATGGACCCCATGGTGACATACCAATGCTTAAGAAGCCAGTGTGGTGAGAGAATCAGTGTGACATAGTAGTTAAAGTGTCAGGCTGGGACTGAGAAGACCCAGGATCAAAACCCCATTTAAGTTCACTGAGCACTCTTGGGGCAGCCACAACCTCCCAGCCTAACCTACCTCACAGGATTGTTGTGAGGAGAAAATGGAGAAAAATATGCACAGAGAGTGCCTAAATGTGAGAAATAATGACATGCCTTTGTATGGCAGTTGTCAAATACTGCAAGATAACAAATATTTGTTAGCAGAATAAAACTGCATTTTAATGTCCAGTGGGTACTTACTTGCACATAGAATGATGAATATTGGACATAAATCCTCAAAAAGGGAAAGGGTGAGGTGGGGGGGGAGGGATGCAAATTCATTCCAACTCCTAAATCAGAGTATTATTATTTTTTAATTAAAAAAATTGAAAGCCTGAAGTCCTTCATGAAAGTATTTATCAATGGCCAAAAATACAATATGATGAGTAGACAAGAGGGACAGAACTTGGGGGGGGGGCACCCCTATGAACGAGTGAGCTTGAGAGTGACACTTTTCAACAGAGTTACGCCCTATGAATGGACTCAATCAAGTGCGGAGTGAAAAATTCATTTTCTGACAGGGGTGTCAGTGGAATCATCAGGAGCGGAGGACAACAAATCCATAGCTGGGCAAAAAACTGACAGGGTGGAAAACAAGAGGCTCTGATGCTGATCCTTCCTTTTCAGCTGTCCAGAACATAATTTCAAAGCAATTATTGCCCCAGCTGGTTCTCCTAAATTCAGGTCTCAGCGTCTGAATTTTTTTTTTTTAACAGAGAACACCAGAAATCAAAGGAAAAGTAGAAATGCTCTGCTTTTTAATTTGTATATAAGAATCGTAGTCACAGACCACAAAACATTCCAGCTGGAATACTACCGTTGACTTGAGAGGATTCATATTCAGAAACTAGTTGTGCTGGAATACTTAAGATCTGGAGCAAAAGCCACTTTGTTCAATGGAGAACGATAACAGAGCAATTTTATGTAGGTCGGGGGTGGAATAATAGTACCATCAAGGTGATAAGCACTTTTAAATCTATTTTATCCACCACCCCTGCACCATCAGTTTTTCATTCCTTCCCCTTATTACTTATTTCAGTGGGAGGGGAAATAGCTACACTGCTGTCCACCTCCTTTATTCTGGAGGTGTGTCCACTAAAATCCAAAGCCTAACCATCACTTAGATCTCTGTGAGCAGGGCAGCCGTTACCAGTCCACAGGAGACTTCTGTTCCCTGAGACAATGAGTTTACATCCTAAGCGTTTTAAAATCTACGTAGTCAGATTGATTATACATTGGACTGCCCAGGTCCTTAAATGCAAATAGCCTATAGCAACTGGTTTGAGTTGGGTGGACGACTTTATCCATTTTTATTTCCTTCCCTCAGTTTCTCGTCTTAAGGCTAGTTCTCTACAATTACATGTCAGCTGTTGTTGTTGTTGTTGTTGTTGTTGTTGTTTTTGGGGGGGTTAAAAGTTTCCATGAAAGTTCATCAGCATTTTGGTTTGAATTTCTCCAGCGGTACACATTTTGCAATGAATTTTCCCTAATACAACACAGTGTGGTATGTTATTTTTCACTAATATACACATTTTAAGGCATGCTTTGCCCTGGTGTATGCATTTCTGTACACTGCATCACAAAATTCAGGAAAGTGCTGATTTTGAAGGATTCGTGCATTTCGGTTTGCATATTTAATTATGAGCTTTCAATTGGAGAGCTTTGCACTAAAATGAACACTGAACCTAATTCCTTCCCCATCCTTAGGTCTGGCTATATAAATCTTTACTTTCAAAACTTTACCCAACAATGATCAATAAAATTGATCAATGATCAATCACATCATTATTAATTTCACTTTTTTATTTCGCAGTGATGCTTTATATAGTTGCAGTCATTAAGATCCCTTACCTCTGTGTAAGGCATATTAATTTTGATGGGACTTTCCTGAGAATACTTGTGCTATGGAGTGGTAGCTTTTGAATCTCCCAATTTACAACCCATCTCTCTCGCCTTCAGTAACAGCCCTGTGTGGAGCCATACATTAATTCTTCTTGATTTGCTAAATTAGAAGGGAAAACATGTTAATCAGAGACAGATGTCAAAAATTTGAAGACCAATATGTTAGAGATAATTGCGAGACCCTCAATGGTCCTAACACTAAGTATATTGAAATGAATCGTTATAGTTATATATATATATATACCCATCTCATCTTGATCAGGTCAATTATTTTTGATTTACAGGTTTGCCCTGCTTATGCTGTGTGATGAGAAGGCTCGAAAAAGAGGCTAAGTTTTCAACAAAGAATATAAAGGGATATAGAGGCTTTAAAGCAGTAACTTTTTCTTGTTTGTTGTTCAGATGTTAAGTGCCCTCTCTAGACTCAAGTGACGAGGGTCCCATTTCTAACACAGCATGGAGTGGGTGATCTCCTCAACTGTAAAATGAAGCCATAAGAGCTCAGCATGAAAATGTATTAGCAACAGTTAGATAAAGAAGACCCCAGCAAGGCGTACACACTTTCAATTGGTAAAATAATGCTTGTACAAATTGTTTTTGGTACATTAAGTACCTTCCACAGCCAAAATTTAAAGAAATGGGGGGGGGGCGGAATATAAATAAATAGAAAGACGTCAAAGAGCACAGAGCCTGTTACTTCTCCTTCAAAGTAATTCCATGCAGAATTTTTTTATTTATTATTGAAATTGTTTCGCGGCTTGACAGATCTTTTGTACAATGATAGATGACAAAGTGGTATGTAGTCTGTCAGCCTGTGCTGAGGGAAATCTTACAAACTCCCCAATAATAATAATAATAAATATGTGTTTCTACAAACAGAAGGTATTTTGAGCTGGTAAAAGCACAGTGGTTGAGTAAAGAAGCATTAAACAGCAGCAAGGTGGAAGCTGAGAAAAGATTTATATATTTGTACTAATCTAGCAGCTCTTTACTGGCTATGACATGCTGACAAGGAAACAAGGGTTATGAAAAATGATCTGACACGATGCCGCTAAACCTATGAATTTCAAAGAGAGGGGCAGTCTGGGACTTGCCAGAAATTCATTCCTGAGCTATTTTAGGGATGCTCTTGCATGGGAGGAGGAGGGACGGATGAATATGATAACAAATTTTCTGCAATGCCTTGCTGCCTAAGGTGAGCTAGTTATCTCCAGTGACATAGATGGCAGTGGGATGTCGCTTGGAAGAAGAGCCGAGCATTTTGTTAAGATTAACCAGGCTATGGTCTGAAATGTAATTGCTTGGAAGGAAGTCCCACTGAAACTAGGCAGACTTACTTTTGAGTAAATGTGCTTAAAATTAGAATGTTAACAGACATGGTATGACAGGCTTTTCAGTTTTTTTTTAATGAGGGTTTGGTCTTAAAATGACTCAATGTCATGGGGGGGGGATTCTGGTTCAACTAAGTGAGTTCATTGGATGACTTGAACCTCTACAGATGACCTGCATGACTGGGAGAAAGCCCTGTCATTGATGCCACGCTACACAGAGCTCCCATACTACCTGATACCACTTCAATCAAAGCTGTTTGATAGAAAGCAGTCCGCATGTACAGCTGCCAGCCGCTGTGTGACAAGTCATTGAGTGATAAAGTATTGAGTGATTTACATGCATATGTAAATCAGCTCTAAGTGAATTAGCACAGCAATGTATGAAGAAGAAAAAAAATCTATGGGTAATCAAGTTTTCTTTCGCTCCTTTATGTCTCTCAAAAGCTGCCTGACCTTGACACCTACCCATCTATCTGTTTGGGTAACCAAAACCACAGTACCATTGACAGAGAGGTCTCCCTAAGTACATAAAGAGCCTGCAGCAGATTAAGGAGAAAGGAAAGAAGGTTGGAGTTGTTGCTTACATGATCCGAAGGTGATTGATTACTACACAAAGCATCTCTTCCCTTTTTATGAAAACATATGCAAAGTGCTTCTGCTGTAGAACTCTTTCAAGTGGCGAACTCCCTTGTGAATCAGGGGTAGTCTTCTGCTTACGCTGATTAGTTTGCCACCTGCATCGCAGATAAGATCACTTGTGTTTGGTTCAGGTCATTAGTCTAAATACATTGGCAGAGTTCAAGGATATAAGAAGACTCCGTCCTGTGTACTCTTCATTTATACTGGGTTCAGTCAGCACTGCCCAGTGATGCAGATAACTCTTGGGAGCATGTTTTGACCCATGCTCATCTTTGTCTAAAGTTGGCTAGCCTGAAGACGCCTAGTCCTTTGACAAACAAAATTTGATCTTTGCCAACTGTGGCCACCAACGCATCTTAGCCTCAAAATATTACTGCTTGATTCCCAGGCTAGTGTCTTCTCATCTTCAGTGTCTTATCCTTGGGGTAAGATTGGGTGGCATCCAAGAGAGTCATCCCACTTTCACAATAGGACTTCTTCATTTCTTTCATCTCTTGCCCCTGACCCCTACCTATGACTCTCCTATCTGCCCAGGGAACATGGAGGCATGGGTGACTGCAGGAGGTGTGGGGAGAGGAGCCCCAATACATTTGTTGGTATAATGTTGCCCACCATCCTTTTTTTGTTGAGGCATATCTAGATTCTGACTGTAACCTGAAACGTGTGTCTCTGCGATCTTGCACAGTGAATTTTATCTCCAGATGTTTTAAAAAACCACACCAAACAACTAATGGGAAGACTTGGAAATCAAGAAAACAAGGACTTTTTTTAAAAAAGTGAGGGAAATTTATAATTTACTGGGGAGACCATTGTAAGCAAATTAAAAACCTAGCTGGATCATCAGAAACACTTGTAAAGTAATGGATAATTTGGAAAAATGAAAATTGTGGAGAATGTATTGATATGTAGCTTTAAATTTTGTTTCAAGGACCCATTTAGGGGAAGGGGAGAAGTTACGAGATTCAGAGAATCGCATAAAACGATTGTACAAATTGTTTGAATGTAAACTTGTAATGATAAAAACTAATAAAAAATGTTTTTAAAAAGTCACACCAAACTTACCTTAACAGGTTGCTCAGTTGTCTTTGACGCACAGATCATGAGATGTTATTGTTTGCCCCTTAATATCTACAGTTTTTTAAATTATTCATTACATTTATATCCCACATTTCCTTCATGGAGTACATGATTCTGCACTTTCCTATTTTTAGAATCACAACAGCCCTATGAGATAGTTTAGACTGAGATACTTTGATGGGCCAAAGGTCACCCAGTGAGTTTTACAACTGAGAGTAGATTTGAACCTTGGTGTCCCAGGTCTTATTCTAGCACTCTAGCCACTATAACACACTGGATGCAACATTTTCCTTCAAACTGGTGGCAATTAACTATCTTGTTGCCTAATTTAAGTTTGGGGACCTTTGGCTCTCTAGATGTGGCTAAAATACAATTCAGATAAGACAAAGTGTCTTCTTTCCACACTTCATCAGACTCAGACGAATTAATAGAACCACGATGATAATACCAAAAGAGCAACAACGGCAATGAAATTGTCTTGGAATAAGAAGTTGATTTCACCCATCAACTGTGAATGTTACTATACTATACTGAAAAGAAGAGCAAAAAAAGTTTCTGATTTGCAGTTAAAATGTGGTTTTCTTTTTGGAAGTTTATGCTTTTACATTTTAATAATAAAAGTAATCTAATTTAAAAACATGTTACGTATTTTTTAAAAAAAGGGCTTGTCAAGTGACAGGAAAACATGGTTGCACAGAAAGTTGCACATACATACTGAGAATTCGTAAGCCAAAATCAGTAGAAAACTTTGCATCCTGTTTTTTAGGGATTAGACAGCTAGTGATTTGGGAATCATTTTCGAATGTGTTTCCAATACATTTTCATGAATATTTCATATTCTAAGAATGCAGAGTTGGGTTTTTAGCACTGGTTGAAGGACTCTTCATATGTTACCACAGAGCATCGTGGGAATCACTTCCTTGCAGCTTCTTATCACACTGCTATGGCCAGGAGGAAGAGGGGTGATCATGGGGGTATAGAAATAGGCACATATATGCCAGGACCATTTCCACTTCCATTTCAGAATAAGCCAATACTTCCCTTGAGATAACACTCTTTGCTTTCACCATGTCATGCTTAACAAGGTCACCACCATTGGGGTCAGCAGCAGCCCCATGGGCAGGGTCTCCTCCTACCCAGCCATACGAATTGATGCTAAATTAGCAGCGTTCGAAAAATTCCAAACTAGCTGTTTGTGCAGCCGCTAAAAACTGCACTACTAGCTGGTTTTTCAGATTGCATGAGTGCAGATCATTAAGTGTTATTACAGTATTAATTATTAGAAATGTCCTGTACTTGCCAAATTAAATTGGGATACTCAATGACCTGCAAGTTCCCTAATACCACGGATAATTTAACAGGGTATCTACCACACTGTGGAAGGTATCTCCAATGTGTCCATCACATTATTTCACATTAAACATCAGTTCCGATTTTTCTTTGAGAGTTGGTAAGTTAAGTTTAATTTACTCTAATGCTGATTTGGTCAGTGGGTAGAATGAGTCATTGTGTTGTCTAGTGCAGATATCCACTAAATAGAGTTAAAGGCCCACACAAAATGCATGCACACCCCTATGGTATGCGTGTTTAATTCTAATTAGTGTTTTACATGGCATTGTACATCCCTGCTGCAATAGTAATTTTATGTAATTTCTGTGCCTAATAATCTGTGCTGAATTTGATAAAGAAAAGAGATTGGATGAAGCAGGATTATTTAAGGCCCCTTTTCATGAAATTAACTTAATATCAGAAACAAGTGACTGTGCCTCAGTACACTTAGATTCCAGTGGCACAAATACTATAAAACTATTGGTAAATTTTAATGGGAGTTCATGATGTAATGCAATGACTCTGTAAAATTGCTGCAGCAAGGATATTTTACATTCAAGGGGGAAAAATGTGTTCCTAGCCCCCCAATAACAGTTTAGCCTTCTTTGTGGGCTGACTCCTGAATTCCTTTCTCACTCAATTGAGGCTCATCAAGCTAAGCAACCTGGATGTCATCATCTTACATTGTTCTGATCATGCTCAGAGAAAGCTCTGCACATGTATGGAAGTATCTGAGATAGCAGAGTCTATGTCTAAAACAGAGATAATGCCATGACTAGATAAACTGTCCACTTCTGACTGACTTATTTCATCCAGATGTTGTTGGACTACAACTCTCAATCTCCCTAGCTATTAACCATTCTGACTGGGGTTGGTGAGAGTTGGAGTCCAATAAGGTCTGGAGAGCACCACATGGATAGCATAGATTTTAAAAATCCACGTTGACAACGCCTACTCATGTTTCACTCACCCAGCTCTCCTTTATTCTCCAGCAACATACGCTGGCCATTCGAAAAGTGGTTTAGATAGAGCTAATACCATTAGCAAAATGTTTGTAGTTGAAAGCAATAGACTGTTGATTTCTTTCACATGAACTTGGACAAAAGCAGAGGAACCAAATCACAGAAGTTAACCCCAGTAAGAAAGTAACCTAATAAACTTGTGACTTAGCACCCAATAAACAGCCCTAATTCTGATGACAGCCTCAGATGTGCTAATACTCCAAGCAAGACAGCAGGAGAGGTCCTCTATTAGGTAATTCATGAGACCCTTCATAAATCAGGTCCAGGATATTTTTTGGACCACCAGATTCATTATATCCCCCTACCTGATCAATTTGGGACCATCTCTGATAGCAGTCCTCTGTGGCTCAAGTGCATAACTGGCATCAACCAAAAGCCATGCATTCAGCAATCTGGGCCAATCATTTCCAGTTCAGATCAGACAACCCCCTTTCCTGCTGAGCTTCAGGTGCTTGATGAAGTTTTAATTGATTATTATGATTTATTTCAAGATTATCTTTAATTGATTTTGATCCACTGTATACTTTTTGGTAATCTTACTGTACACCACTTAAAAATGTCAGTGATTAAGTGGTGTATGGAGGCAACCCAGCTAGATGGATAGGGTAATAATAATAATAATAATAATAATAATAATAATAATAATAATAAATTATTATATTAATTAGTAGCTGAATTAAACAAATAAATGATGTTTCTAACCCTCTGTTGTGGTAATTAAATTGATTCTAAGCATGTGAATGTGAGCCATCAAATAAGTGGCAGACATAATGTCAGACATAGGCCATCCTTGGCTCTACCTGCTGATAATCTCTGCATGAGTTGATAGGAAATGCTCCGCCGATCCCAGCCTACGATGGAGAAAGCTTGCCAAAAAGGTGAGTTGTGATGAGACTTTATATCACCCGATGAGACTTTGCTAACAGCAACTTACAGGGAAACAGCAGAACATTTTAATGCAGCTGGAAAGGAGCCATTATAGATTTAGTAAAAGTTAAGTTTGGTCCATTTAAGAGGAGAAAAGGGAAAGGGGAAAAACGTTGGTTATTTACTTCAGTCAATTTATTATGTTCCTGTTGGCTATTTTGTTTGTATAAGCAATAAAAGTACATAGTAACAGCAAGGAAAAGATTTTGCATCCTCCAACTATTATTGGGATCTCTACAGTGTGATCCATTAAGTACTTTTGCTGCCCAACTGTGGTAACTCTATCCAAGGAATGATAACTCAGGCATGGTGTGAGGAAAAGGTTACATTTGAAGATGTCTGCATTGAGGAGCTGACTATGGAAAAGCTGTGCCAGTTTTCTTTGGGAGTTATCAGAGCTGTGAAAGAATCTACCTGTTTGGAAAGGAATGATGTAGCAATGGTGTACACATAATAGACACAGGATACCTGTGTTGAAGAAAACTTGACCACAGTTGCCCATATATAGGTATCCTCAAGGTTGGATTACTACTGCAATGCTCCCTATGTGAGGTCACCTTTGAAGCTGGTCTGGAAACTCTAGCTAGTGCAAAACGTGGCAGCTAGGCTGCTTGTGGGAATGCTGATTCATAAAACAACAATTGCAACAGCAAATATGAGTTGATTCTTACCCACTCTGCACAGGGAATTTAACATTTTCAGTATCTAGAGGGCTATAGGTTCATCTCCTGATCAAAACCAATGGGTGTGATTATAACTTGGGACTACATATGTGTCATTCATTTGCAGGGCAATGCTATCTGCCCCATGGAACAGAATCATGCTTTTATCCCCATCTGCAACACTGCATCAGCTTCCTTCAACTGCTGCAATGATTCTCCTTCAGCGGACTCCAGTGTGTTAGCTCCTAGTCATCCACAAAGGCTCTGTGGAAGCAGGAAGTCCACTCATATGGTGTCCTTACATGTGAGATTTCTGCACTGCAGGGCTTTGGACTAGATGACCCCTGGGGTCCCTTCCAATTCTATATGAGTTGGAACTTGCATAGTGAAGTTCCTGTGGCCGTTGGTACAACGTCAGGCAAGTGGTTCTGAAACTACATGTTCATTCCAAATCTGTTCAGTCCTATTTCAACACAAATCTGCATATATGTTTTTAAAGGAAACAATCAGCATCAAAATCTAGGTACTAATTCTTGAATGTATTTATCCACAAAACATGCATTGTATTTTCTCTCAAAGTACACAGTTTTAAATCATTTAAAACACATTTTTGCATCCCAAAATTTGGAGAAGCATCGCAGCAGATTGATAAGTCCATTCCAATCCACACAAGAGTCCATGAGATATGACTCAGGTCAGAACATACCAGAATTGACAAAGAACTAATTCCTCAGGCACCCACAATATACTGGGCAGCAAATGAACTCTGAGGTAAAAGTGAGCATGCATAGAGTACAAGATATTTCAGAACTTGCTAAAAACTTCACCGTCTACTTTAATAGCTATGAGAAGGAGCTGCTTGCAAGAGTATTTATTTAGAAAATTTGTTAGCCACTCTTCAGCATGAGCTCCCAAGCCAAGATGGAATTAAAAGAACAAAACCATGCACTAAAATACAACAATTGAAGCAATAAACAGAGGAACATCAACCTCAAGCAATAAAAGCCAGACTGAACCATAAAACAACGATTAAAACCAGCTAATTTGCCGGGGTAACTTTTTTTTTTTTTAAGTCCTTGCCTAGTACTGAAAAGCTGACATCAGGCAAGCTTCTCTAGGGAGGGCATTCAAATTAGGGATGGGAAAGGAATTTGATTCAGTTCACATTTTAAAGGCAAACCTACTTAATTCACATTTTCTAAAACAATGTACAAGCTAAAACACAGCTATTCTTCAAAATTCACATTTCTCAAATCTTGCAAGACGGTACTCTTTCAGTGTACAGTGGTACCTCAGGTTACATACGCTTCAGGTTACATACGCTTCAGGTTACAGACTCCGCTAACCCAGAAATATTACCTCTGGTTAAGAACTTTGCTTCAGGATGAGAACAGAAATAGTGCTCTGGGGGTGCGGCAGCAGCAGGAGGCCCCATTAGCTAAAGTGGTGCTTCAGGTTAAGAACAGTTTCAGGTTAAGAACGGACCTCCAGAATGAATTAAGTACTTAACCTGGGGTACCACTGTATATACATATACTAAGGCGAAGTGTGAATATAAATGCATATATTCGTAAGAATAACATACACATATATTCAGGGAAATTGCTGTGCAAAAATATGTATATTAGGAAAAAATGTACTACGTGAGGAGAAATTTGCACTAAAATGCTGGTGAAGTTTGGGAAAAAATTAGGAACCGAGAGGAAACTGAAACTGAGAGATTTCCCCTTCACTATACCAAATATGATGGGGAAACATCCCTCTCTAGCGGGTCACCACCTATCCTCTGACATTGGAGAGACTTAGAGGAGGTTTGCCATGCTTGCCCATCATTATTTTGTTCCTTTTGCCCACCTAGGTTTTAATCAAGAAAAGGATGGAAGGGTAAAAGGAGTTCTTGGAGTACAGTGAGAATTGTTTTTCCGTCTCTAGAATTTTGATTTGAAAATTATCAGGGGTTTCCCACACAGCCTTCTTCCTCCCCTTAATAACCATCCTGTTATTAAAGCATCATTGGGGGGAGGGTATTTATCCATGGAGCTCAAGGTGCCGTACATGGTTTCCCCATCTCCATTTGATCCTCGCAGCAACACTGGGAGGCATAGGCGCCATCTTGGTGGGGGGTGCCAAGGAACCCACACAATTTTCACTGTGGGCATCCCAATGTGGGGCACGCATGATGTCCCATGGTGTGTCAGGGCCAAATGGGGCCCGTTGCAGCCGCAGGAGGGACCAGTGGGGCCCATCGCAAGATTCTGGTCAGGACCAGAGTGAAGAACTAAGGCTCAAATTCTCCTATTCCCATGCCATTGTCTTGCTCCGGGTTAGGTTTCCTTGGACTGACTATTTTGCTCTGTGAGGGGGAGGGAGAAACTGACCCTTAGCAAGGTGTGTTTTTGAGCCTTTTCAGCTGCCACAAAAGAGCACTGAAGCAAATTGAACAAGGGACTGAGGAGTCAAGCTGCAGTAAATGCATGCAACAGACCACTATCTATGCAAACATACAGCAGTAAATGTATGTTTACACCTGTTAAGCCATGCAAATAGGCTGAAGACTACAAGAAGCATATCATTTAAATGGACTTTCTCCACCAACTAGGTGTGGCATTAATGCACTGATCAAGGTCACTGAACCTCATCCCTAGCAATAATCCTAATTAGGCAGCTGGGTCACTTAGCAGGACACTTATTCTGTTGATATTTGTGTCTCTAGAAATTATTTTTATTTTAGCAATACGATTGATCAGTAAATAGTACATTTATTTGCCTTCTTTAAAATCTCATATTTATATATATCAGAATGACAGTGGAGAACAAAATGCTTTATTAAATAATCTGGTGTATAATTGCAATCCATTTCAGCACAGAATATGATAGTAGGGAGGAAAGGAAAGGAAAGAAACAAGTTGGATTGTTACTAATTACTAAGTACCTGAATGACAAAGCAAAAGCAAAACAACAACAACAACCCATCATTTATATAGATCCATGAGTATGATTTCATTATTTTTTCTGAAGCATCATATCCAGGAAGCAGAGACAAATACTGTTCGTAGTATGTGTAAAAAATTCTGAATGTTCACAAAGCTTAATTATGAATTGGATTTTTGACAGTGTCATATGCTGATTAAAATAGACTGAAAGGGGATACAAATGAATTAGTACCTATTGCACATGGGTTTTACGTTCAATCACTGAGGATGCTTATAAGGGATCAATGAACAGGAACTCATTATATCCTTACCAAAAACTCGCTATAAGCCTGGGAAAGATGCTTATCTGCAGTCCAGCTAGGTCTATGAGGGTTAAATTATATATTGTTTTTTTACTGTTGTTTCATTTCACAAAACTGCAAAAGTCCAGGCAACATTTTGTCAGAAAAAAACAATAAAGAATATGAAAAGCCCATCTTCACAGAACATTGGACATTGCAAAACAACCTACAGCTATTATCGGATATATCAAAACTGACAAGTAAAACTTTGGCTGTTGATTGAACAATATTTCACATGGACAGCACAAGCTCGTCCACATTCACTTTTAAATGGAGCTGCTTATCCTGGAGAACTATGGGTAGGAAGTTTATGAGCTTAATTGAATTGGTGGTATTTGGATGATTGAAAAAAATTGGTGACATTGCAAAACTGATCGTTAGATTTTCAGGAGGGAAAGCAGCTCCCTTGCTCACCACTGAGGCTCTGTCTCCAGCAGAGGATTCGAAGAGATACTAATTCTGTTCACATGCAATTTACTGGCACTCAGTAATGGTTTATGGATCAATTGTTAATGTATTTGCAATTCATTTTATCTTACTTGGGTAAAAAAAAAAGAGGGGGGCATCTCCTGATGCTAAATCTAAATGGATTGACATATACATTAGTTCCCATGTCCTAATAGAGTTCCATTTTTCCCCCAAGAAAGTGTTTTGTCACTTTTGACATATGCTGTGTTACTCCCCTCCCATCTGGCATACAGATGGACAGACTGAGATACATCGGAGGGGAAACTTCCCGTGTACAGCGCTATCATTTTCCTTAATGTTTTCACAAAGTGGTAAATATCATTTTCATCAGGAAAATAATTCAGAGCGCAATTCTGTACATGCCTCCTCAGAGTCAAGTTCCACTGAGTTGAATGAGACTTACTCCTTGTTAAGCGCAGACAGGATATGAACCTAAATAGTGCTGAGTGAGTGAGAGTAGAAAAAGTGGAAAGTATAGGGGGTGCCCTTAGAAAAACAGAAGGAATCTCCTTTGTTGACCATCAGAAGTGGCTTCTTTGATTAATTCCATCAAGGAAGTAAAATCTTCACCTCCAATGAACACTGCCAGTAAATTAGCAGGCAACCCAGCCCAAATTTCCAGTTTGTCAGGACTGGGATGCAGACAGCAGACTGAGGTAAGCCAGGAAGCAGAATGCAAAGCCATAGAGCAAGGAGAAAGTCAGGACCAATACATGAAGACACCAGTACTCAGGAAGACCACATTGCTCAAACAGGGCTCAACTGAAAACCCTTTATATGTGTTCCTGTTCTGACCAACCTGAGTGGGTGGAGTCAGTCTGAGACCTGAAGGTACTTCATCGAGAAGCTGCTACCTGCTCTGGTTCACTGCTTTGGGAGGTGGGCAGAAGCTGCACACAGATTTATGAACCACTCCTGCCACAGAATCAGGAGAGAAGATACAAAACGCAGTGGCATAGCGTGGAGGGTGCAGGGGGGGCCGGCCGCACCGGGCGCAACATCTGGGGGTTAGGGTTAGGGGGCGCAAATTCACGGGTTAGGGGGCGCAAATTACTTGCCTTGCCCCAGGTGCTGACAACCCACGCTACGCCACTGACAAAACGGCAGGTGTTGAAGCTCGAGACAGCCTAGAAACTGCTCCCTTGGATTCAGACACCCTTCTCCCTGAACATAAAAACGTTTTGATTTATTGTAGTTTAGTGAGTGGCGAAGGAATTGCTCTCTGCACGTGGTCAGAAGAATTCTCAGTTATTACTCGGTCTATTCCAGGGTTCAGGGGTTAAGCCTTGGATGAACCCTAATTCCAGTGAAGTCCTATGCAGAAATAGTGGCTGTACGAGGACCAGCCTTCATGCCCAACTTCAAACCCAGTTCTCTGGGTATTGCCACTGTTGAACATACTCTGATTCTTTCATTTGTGCTTTTCTTATATTTTTTACAATTATACCTTCCAGATGAGAGATTGTCCAGATACACTACAATCTGACATAAAAACAATCTAAAAGCAATCAAAAGGATGCTTTTATTGAAGTTCTTCTTGCATAAGATATAATTAGGAGAGCTCGGAATAGTTTGCATGGAGCGGGATGGATCCATTACTAATGAAAAAGCCGGCTTTCCTATTAAAAACCATTGCTCTCTAAACAAACATTTTGATGAACTTTTCTATACACAACATATCTAAACAGAATAATATTTCAGGCATTAATTTTTAAGAAGCCCCCTAGTTCAAAGAAACACACACACTTCTCCACTCATACCTCAATCTCCCTTCCCAAAATGAACAAATTATGAATGCTGCTGCCTTAAAAAAAAAAAAAGTTGACTGCTTGTTGGGATGGTGGACAACTGAGCTGATGGGTGGGGATTATTGGAACAGCCTCTTGGTGGAACAGAGATTAAAGACCGAACTAACATGAGACCATTAATGCAATTAGGGATTGCATGAAAGTTGTGGAAATTAAAAAGTAGGCTGGGGTGGGGCTTTGGCTCTTTGTCCATAACTGTGGTCCTAATTTGGATCATGGTGGCCCATGCCTGCTTGTAAAATTTGTGCTTTTGTTGTTGTGAAAGGTATCTTCTTTCACAGTTACTGTTGGTTTCATGGGTGAGTGTATGCCTCAGGGACCCTACAACCATCCAGACCCCTTTGGGCTCTGCTTATCTTCGATAACAGGGCTATGCTTATAAAATTCTATTTGCTATGGCAATTTATACAGCTTTGGAGCTGTCACTGATGCAAGAAAACAAGTGCAACATGGCTACCAAACCTACTATTTATTATTGTTAGACTGTATAATGTGATATGATGTGTGATTAAAAGGCAATCTTACTTAAGAGATAATGACAAAATATTGAAATACCACTTCACTGATGCAAATTGTTAGATGGGGAAATTATCTGATCCTCAAAAAGAAAAGAAAATCTTCTTTTCTCATATTTGTATATTCAGAAAATCCATTCCGAATCTTCACTGAGGCATATGCTGTTCTCAGATCCAACGTCTGCACCTTCAGAACTGCCTGCATTTGTTGAATGTTGCTGTTCAGACTCCAGGGTACCCTTATGTAATGGTTCCAGGGGTTGCTCGTGCGTAAATCGGCGCCACACCTGGCTGGGTTGCCTGAGGGAACCCTTTCTGTCCGGATAGCCACTCGCCCGTGGCTGTCTCATTCGCTGGCAGAATCCGTCAATGGGCGTTTCTTGAACTTCTTCCAGCAAAGAAGCTCTTTGACGCCTAGTCTCCGCCTACTCTACCTGCGCGGAAGCCTTCTGTGCAGGGAGG